>NW_007377765.1:104935-114356 GCF_000475195.1 Diaphorina citri
TAAGACAAATCGTTCTTGAGATATTTTATTCACAACCTTTTCAACATTTTCCACGAAATGAGCGTTAAGTAACAATTACTTTGGTTAATATCTGGATGGGTGATTATCCGATTTTTACCAAATTGTCACAGTCGCATCCTTGGACCATACCGGGATAGCATACCAAATTTCATTTAGGAGGAAAATTTTTTCTAGCTTTGGGAAACAGAAAAATATGATACTTTGATTTCAACGTTTGGGTGCTTCAAACATCAAAACTGTAAAAAAAAAAAATCGTTCTTGAGATATTTTGTTCACAACTTTCTACTTTTTCCCATTTAAACCTGTAGTACGTTACGTACGTACGTAAATTTCATCGCTCTAAGACAAATCGTTCTTGAGATATTTTGTTCACAACTTTCTACTTTTTCCCATTTAAACCTGTAGTACGTTACGTACGTACGTAACGTACAGACCATTGGCTAAAAATCACTTTTTTGACATCAGGGGATCCCAAAACGGATATTTCCAACCATTTCCCGATTTTGAACATTTAGACCGGATAAAAATCACTTTTTTGACATCAGGGGATCCCAAAACGGATATTTCCAACCATTTCCCGATTTTGAAAATTTGGACCGATTGCAATACTTTCATTATCAGGGGACCCCAAAACGGATATTTCCACCCATTTCCCGATTTTGAAAATTTGGACCGATTGCAATACTTTCATTACAGTATTAGCTCGCTATACTGTAGTAATAGAAAGTAAAAAATTACCAGGTTATTACATATTATAAAATAAAAGCTCTACTTGACTTTCAGAAAAATGTCAACATTGTAACCTCGAACTGCCCCGAAATACAAGCACTCTAATCAACCACTGCAAACTGTGTGATCATGTTTCGCGACCCGATGAAACTTACAAATTTGTTTGCTACAGATGTCCTTACCACACTGTCCGGATTGGGCGGATAAGCGATCATGTTAGAAGTCATATTGCGGATAAAAAATTTCAATGTGTATACTGTCCGTATGTAGCAATCACACGGAACATGGTTCGGAATCACATCATTTATAAACATTCAAAAGTAAAACGCATAACGTGTGAATTTTGTCCGTTCACTTCTAAAATAACTTCTCAAATGAAATTCCACGTTAAAGCGAGGCATAAAGATCTTGTTGAAGATATCGTTACTTAATCTAGAACATCTCCGATCTTCTTCAGAATTAAATTGTTCGATTACAAAGGAAAAAATAATAATAATAATGAAGTACAGTAACTAATAATTTACATTAAGATGATCCTAGGATCTTTTTTCTTTTCTTTGGATATGCTACTGATCCTAAATTTCCGACTGTGATTATTAATACTTAATTAATATTGTTAATTGTTTCAGATGATACTCATGATGAATGTGTATGTCAGTATTGTCATGAACATTTGCCCAAGGATAGAGTGGCCTTGATGACTCATGCTAAATTATGTGTCATGGTTTCTAGACCTGTCAAATCCTATAGATTTGTTTGTTATACATGTAGTTATCATACTCAGTTTAGCAATCGATTTAGTGATCATATAAAACATCACATTAAAGCAAAAAATTTCGGATGTCCCTATTGTCCCTACACAGCTGTAACTCAATCTACTGTGAAAAAACACATGATAGTTAGACATTCGAATGCACCTCGGAAGAAGTGTGAATTCTGTAATTTCACATCAAAGTTAAAGGGTCAAATGAACTTTCACGTCAAAACCAAGCATAGGGATCTTTTCATGAACGATGAAAATTAAATTTTAATTTGGTGTGAACATCAAACGATTTTCGTTGCCTACTTTTATTATTATTATTGCTTTTTTTTAAATTATTTAATTAAAAAGACAATTATTATTTCATCTCCAGCGCTCGTAGAGTAAACATCTCTTTCGCGATTTTTGGTCTGATGATGGGAATCTGAGTATTCTCGAAAGCTCTCAATTGTGTTTTTATTTTTCTTATAATGTAATTTATTTATCTACTAATTGAACAACTTTTCTTGGACCATGTCAGACTTTGAGACATCATACTCTCGTGATAATGCAAAGTTGTACAAAAAGGACGATGATCCCCAATTGACTTTTGTTCGGATTTTGAACGACAATCGTCTAAGCATGACTAAATCTCAGTTACCAGGGATACGAGCGAAAAAAATACAAGCAATCAACAATATTATTGAAAAGTTACATACACAAACAGGGCAATGGTTCGATGAAAAGCAAGTTCTGAAGAAAATAAATAATATGAAGAGTAGAATAAAAATAAAGGCCAATGCAAATCAAAAGGGTTGTAAGAAAATCAAGCTGGCCAAATGGGAACAAATGTTTCTCAATATTTTAAGTTATTTTTTCAATTTTTACAATTGATTTTTTTTTTTTACTCATCACCTGAAAAACGGCTGATGGCAATTCTGTTGTAAATTATTTGTTACAAAAGGGCCTTTCAAACTTTTGACATATTTTTTCAATTTTTACAATTGATTTTTTTTTTTACTCATCACCTGAAAAACGGCTGATGGCAATTCTGTTGTAAATTATTTGTTACAAAAGGGCCTTTCAAACTTTTGACGTCAAGGGATTACCAAAGCCAGCACGCTAACAGTACGTATGAAATGGATACGTATAGTCGTAGGTAGCTAAGTTATTTAATTGTACAGTAATAAATAATAATGTTATGCATTAACCATCCAAGTACTATGCTTTTTTAATTTTCGTCTATCTAGGTTTTATTATTATATTTGACATATGGTCTGACATGCAAGATGAAGTATCTATACATTATTTGATGTTTAATTATCGAAGAGAGCTTTAGCCCCCCCGAGGTCTGAAGTTCTAGATGAATCATACACAAGGAAGTTCAAATGCCATATTGCCATGGCGCCATACTATTTTGCCATATTTTAGCGAAATTGGGAAAAATGCCATAAAAGGCCTAAAAAGCGTTATTTTGCCATACACTTTGCCATATTTTAAGCATTTTTAGGTTGTTTTGCCATACATTTTGCCATATTTTAAGCATTTTTAGGGGAAAATTAAAACTCTAAGAACAATGATTTTTTTTTTTTTTAAGTAGGTACTAAAAAACCGAACATAAATAGTGGTTATGCATTTGGGGAAACATTTAGCATGAAAGGTGAATTCCTACGTAAAAAGTTCTGAAAAACCCAAATCTGAAGTTAAAACAGCGAAAAATTATTTTAAAACGTTGAAAATTCAATTTTCATTTGGCGTTACAAGGAAAAATGTAAAACAGTTGCCTCTGATTCTTTAAAAAATCGCTTATTTTGCCATGTTTTGAAAAAATAAACCCCATATTTTCCCAAAATAAGTGCCATATTGCCATGTATCTTAGTGCCATATTTTGGAAAAATAAGTGCCATATATTCTGAACTTCTCTGATCATACAACATCATTCCCTGTTAGATAAAATTATGGCCTTCGATTCTTCAATAGTCTTCGGTCCTTCTTAAGGGATGATCATCATGACAGTACAAACGACGGACCCATCTTTCAGAGAACATGCTCCTAGTTTTAGGCGAGGTTTGAAATTTCGAATACAGCAGTAATCGTTATCATCGGCTGCCCCTGAAAGGGTTAGCGACTTACTTATGAATTCAGCATGTGAACCTCCAGAATTCTGCGACTGGCTACGGCTGTGGGACTGCACGAATCACTTTGAGTGCAGGCTGTTACATACGAGTAGGAGGGCCTCGTCTTGTATTTCCCCACAGTCACACGTTTTGTCATTTGAGTATCCCCACTTTAGAAGATTCTTTTTACAGCGGGACACTCCTACCCTCAGTCTGTAGAGTCTGACCGAAGATTATCGATACCTTTTTCAGATGACGACGAGAAAATGATAGTTCCGTACAATGTGGATAAGGAAGGTAAGAAGACAACTTGGGTGTGTCCGATGTGTCGGAAGATCTACGCGCACAAGTCTAACCTAATGCGTCATCTAAGAGTGGAATGCGGCAAGGAACCGTCACAGATGTGTCTCTTCTGTTCATACAAGTGCAAACACAAGACGGACATCATGCGACACATGCGGCTCAAACACAAAGAATTCAAAATAGAGTAGGCAATACGTGGGTAATAACATTTATGGTGGATTTCACCAATGACTTAATGAGAGATTTAACTAATGGGAGAATTTTTAATAGTCCAAAAAGGAGTTTTTAATGATCCAAAAAGGAGTTTTTAGTGAGTGATCCAAAAAGGAGAACTTTTGAAAACTCCTGTTTAGATCATAATAACATTTATGGTGGATTTCACCAATGACTTAATGAGAGATTTAACTAATGGGAGAATTTTTATCAGTCCAAAAAGGAGTTTTTAATGATCCAAAAAGGAGTTTTTAGTGAGTGATCCAAAAAGGAGAACTTTTGAAAACTCCTGTTTAGATCTATGACTAAATCTCAGTTACCAGGGATACGAGCGAAAAAAATACAAGCAATCAACAATATTATTGAAAAGTTACTTACACAAACAGGGCAATGGTTCGATGAAAAGCAAGTTCTGAAGAAAATAAATAATATGAAGAGTAGAATGAAAATAAAGGCCAATGCAAATCAAAAGGGTTGTAAGAAAATCAAGCTGGCCAAATGGGAACAAATGTTTCTCAATATTTTAAGAGAAGAAACTAGTCAAGAATAAAAAAAAGCCCGTCAACAATAATACAACAACAATAATATATGTATATATAAAAAAAAACTTATGTGTATTTATTATTATTATTAATTAGTAATTACATATTATTATGTTTTTTTTTTATTGTTATTTTTACATATTATTTTTCTACACACAGTTTCGCGTCCATACGAACAATATATCATACTTAATCAGATAGTAAGAAAAAATAATATTCTGCACTCTACTGTGTGTACTAGACTTTTGACAGGATGATTTTATTATTATCATTTTGAGGGGCCACCTTGAATATGTATATCAAGTACCGTTTGAAATTTGGTTAAATACTAAAACACGTACTTTTTTTTATTTAAAGGGGGAAACTTTTTCTACTTGGCCTTCAAGTTTTTAACGTTGGCAGGGTCTGCCCCAGGGAGGTCAACTTTGAAATCTTGTACCAAAGTACCTAATTTAAATTTTCAAGGTCTTTTATTTGGTGTGTTAAAAATTAGGGGTTCTCATTTAAGATTTCCAACTTGAGCCCCCAGGGGCTAATGTTAAAATCTCGAAGACCATTATAAAAAGTTTACCCCTATAATTAAAAAAGGTCGTGTTTTTGCATTTTACCGAATTTCAATCTTGTAATTTAAGGTTTAAAAATCACACTGTACTATGTCTCTAAGTTTTGGTTACTTTGGACTAAATAGTTAATTTGATGTTCTTCAGATATTTTAGAATCAGATGAATGCTTATGTCAGCATTGTAATGAAAAGTTGCCTAGAGATAGTCTTGCTTTAGTTTCTCACGCGAGGCAATGTTCTGGAGCCTATAGACCTAACAATACTTACACATACGTTTGTTACCTATGTGAGTACCATAGCTATAGAACAAATCACTTCAGTGACCATGTATTGCGACATCTTCAAGTAAAGAAATACGGCTGTCCCTATTGTCCCCACAGAGCTGTAACTCGTTCGGCCGTCAAATCTCACATGTTAAACAAACATTCCAATGCAAAACCTATGGAGTGTCAGTTCTGTAACTTCAAGTCCAAGATACCAGCTCAACTCAAGTTTCACGTCAAAACAAAGCATAAAGATACTGATATTGAAGGTGATTATATTTCAAACTCTTAATAATTAATATGTATAAAGAATTGGTAATGTAGATTGTAGATAATACCCCACAAAAAAAAAAAAAAAAAAGGTGAAGAAAAAGGCGAAGTTAGATCGGAAGAGCGTCGTGTAGGGGAAGAGGGAAGAAGAATTGGTAATGTAGATTGTAGATAATACCCCACAAAAAAAAAAAAAAAAAAGGTGAATGAAAAAGGCGAAGTTCCTATCCAAAAATGTCGGCTTATAATTATAAAGCTTTTTTTCCTCCTTCAGACTGAATTCCCAGTTTTTCGTGTCTGCTGAATCTCAATTTTAACTTGACTCAATTTTATTTATTGAAATATGTGATAATGTGATATGTTGTAATAATAATTTGTTCTATTTCTAGGCCTTCTTACCTGCATCCATTGCTCGAGAATGATGCCTAAAAATGATGAAGAACTTTGTCTCGATCACTGCAAGATGTGTGTTTCTGCATCACGAATCGATTCTTCATTCACATTTGTCTGTTTCAACTGCAACTATCACTCGATTGAGTTAATGGATATGAGGACACATATCCGCAAACACACAGGCTGGGAACCATACGAGTATAAATGTGAATTTTGTTCATACACAACCAGTGTCAAAGGAGCTTTGAAAATCCACATTAATATGAAACATTGATGCTTGAAAATTAAAATGATAAATATAATTTGTAATAATATGTTTAAATAAAAGTAACGAATTAGTGTTATTAAATAATGGAATTTTAAATGCACTCAAACGCCTTGTACTATCAGACCGTAAGAAAAAAGTCTGCTACACATGAGAATGTGTGTCTTTAAACTTATCCAAATTCGGTTACTTTGACTAAATTGTTAATTTTGTTTTCTATAGATGCTCGAAAGTCAGACTGCGTATGCCAGTATTGCAATGAAATGCTGTCCGGAAATAGACTTGCTTTGCTATCTCATGCTAGTCTGTGCTCCGCAGTCACTAGACCTGACAAATCCTTCAGATATGTTTGTTACAAATGTGATTACCATAGCCAGAAAACTAATAACTTCAGTAACCATATATTGCGACATCTTCAAATAAAGAAATACCTGTGTCCCTATTGTCCCTACAGAGCTGTAACTCGTACGGTCGTCAAACATCACATGATATACAGACATTCCAATGCAAAACGTATGGAGTGTCAGTTCTGTAACTTCACGTCCAAGTTACCATCTCAACTCAAGTTTCATGTTAAACATAAGCATAAAGATCTTCTCATCAGTGGTGATAATGCAAGTGAATACATTTCAGATACTCAATTACTTGATAATAATTAATATAAATACATTACTTTCCTTCCTAGTTCTTTAGATAAAGGTAGGGTCCTGGATAAAGAAAGTAAAAATAGGTAATGTAATTGTAGTATTTAATACAGAATACAGAGTGTTTTTAAAGGCCGGGGACCCCTGATTATTTTTTGAACGGCTAAAGATGAGGTCTTGAAATTTAGGGTAGTGTTTTATCTATTAAAATGCCATCATTCGAAGTATTCGCCAAATTTTGCCCGGAGCCAGGGTCGACCCCAGAGGGGCCAACTTTAAAATATTAAATGAAAACCCCATACTTGTGATACACCCTATGAATGGTTCTAAAGAACGTAGTACATACTTTGGCACAAGTTCAAGCTCGATCCGACAACCCGGGCCGGAAATGTGCCTATTCAAATTTTCATTTTTCGATGTTCTTCCACCAATAGAGGGAGTATCAAAAATCTGAAATAAATTTTGATTTCTGATTTGTTCTTAAATTAGGTCCTTCATTTTGAAAATCAGACCAAAAAATTAAATTTAGATTTTCAATCCTGATGGCCTTAAGGGGTGAAAATGGATTGTTTCTAAATTTCATTTTAGGTGGGAATTTTAATGAGAATCATTAGTGGGACCTAATTTAAGCACTAATCAGAGATCAAAATGATCTTCCCATTTTCGGTACTCCCTCTATTGGGGGAAGAACATTGAAAATGGAAATTTGAATAGGCCACAATTCCGGCCCTGGTTGGCGGATCGAGCTCAAACTTATACCAAAGTACTATGTTTTTTAAGGCCTTTGATATGATGGTTCACAAGTACGGGGTTCTCATTGAAGATTTTTAAGTTGAAGTCCCTTAGGCCGACAAAATTTTAAAGTTAAGGCCCCTGAAATCTTAAATGGGAACCCCTACTTGTCACACACCAGGGTAAACAGCATAATAAACTCAACCCGACAACCAGGGCGGGAGTAATGGCCTATTCAAATTTTCTGTTTTCATTTTTCTATATTCTTCCGCCAACAGGGGAAGTATAAAAAATGGGTGATTCATTTTGATCAGAATGATCAGTGATTTTTGCTTCCAATAGATCTCACTAAAGATTCATATTGATATTCCGACCCAAAATTTAAATTCAGATTTCCAATCCTAATGGCCTCAAGAGGGTGAAAATGGATGGGTGAAATACATATTATCCAAATTCGTTTAATTTGACTAAATTGTTAATTTTGTTTTCTTCAGATGCTCAAAAGTCAGAAGACTGCGTATGCCAGTATTGCAATGAAATGTTGTCCGGAGAAAGACTTGCTTTGGTATCTCATGCTAGGCTGTGCTCTGGAGTTACTAGACCTGACAAATCTTTCACATACGTTTGTTACAAATGTAATTACCACACCCAGTTTACTGGTCACTTCAGTGACCATATTTTACGACATCTTCGATTAAAGAAATACGGCTGTCCCTATTGTCCCTTCAGAGCTGTAACTCGTACGGTCGTCAAATCTCACATGATATACAGACATTCCAATGTAAAACGTATGGAGTGTCAGTTCTGTAACTTCACGTCCAAGTTATCATCTCAAATCAAGTTTCATGTCAGACATAAACATAAGGATCTTCTCATCAATGCTGATAATGCAAGTGGTTACATTTCAGACACTTGAGGATATAAAACACAAGTGGAGTTTGGTAATGTAGATAATGCACATTTAGGGTCAGTTCGGGTAATTATGACCACTTCTGTTGTTATTAATATTTTTTCCGCACTAATCCAGAAAATGGTCATATTTAGATTCGAAAATAGGCTTTCAATTCTCAGGTCGTATTTTCTACACCTTTGTAACAAAGTAATAATAATAATATTCATCGTGCATTCATTCCTTGAGTCCTTACTGTGAAACCAGAGCTTTTACTGTATTCAAGAGCTTTAATTTTTTTTCTTAATACTCTGTCAAATTTTAGATGTGTAGGGACCTACTCTAGGTATGTATTTACATAACATTTCTACGAGGAAAGCTTTACATATGTATAAGGGGGTGAGATACCAAGGGGGCACAAATGACAATAAACAATATAGGTAATATTTTACTTATTTGTGTACAGTGTATACTATACACCCGCTGCATGTAGGTCATGTGTGCATTTGTGCAACCTTTGTTAACCCCGTAATTTTATAAGTCTAGTACCTTGTGATTGAGATAATCGGATAATATTTTGTGCCTTAACTCTAGCTCGGCTGCTTCTGATGCAACTATGCTAAATTGTATGAAAAAAAGTACCCTTTTTTCCCCATTTTCCAATTTTATTCTTTTAATCAACGCGTCTATATTACAGGAAGCCAGACTAGCAATATGTATCTATTCTATTTTTTTTTTT
>NW_007377765.1:114706-271974 GCF_000475195.1 Diaphorina citri
TCGGCCACTAATTGGTTTTTAAATGTAAATTTTTTTTTTTTTTTTTTTTTTTTTTTTTTTTTTTTTTTTTTTTTTTTTTTTTGGTCACAAAATACATAATTATGTACAAAATACATAATTAACCAAAGTCATAATAAAATAATGCATAAAATATAAAATAATAAATAAAATTATAAAAAACTAACACTAACGTTTCCCCTCCCACTCCCTCACAAGCAAAACTTCTCTTTTCTAACCTTTGGTGTTTAGTATAAGCCCAGGTAGGGCTTATACTAAACTCTCATTTTAAGATTTTTAAGAATTAGGTACTTTTATCAGGTACCTCTATCATCTACCACAAGCACATCAAACAGGTTGTGTCTCAGTCAATATAATATTTCTATTGTTATGAATGAACATATCAATAGTTCATTCATAATGTGCTGATGTCTATGTTAGGAACAAAGTAGGTAGGTACTCGTGCTGCTAGTAATTAATATTCTGGTCTAGTTACTTTACTCATCCGATGAGGATTTCAAGGTGAATCACTAATCGCTGATTCTTAAATCAGAATCGACCAGGCGAGGGTACACTAGGTATGTACGGGGTTGGTCACTAAACGCACTACCTAAGAGATGATACTTTACAGACTACCGTGTTAACCTCCGTGCCCGAGTGGGTATCACACTAGACTTGCTCGCCGGAGGGTCTGGGGTCGATTCCGGGAGGGGTCGAAGTTTTTTCGGCTCTATGCTTGTAGTTTTTTTTTCTAATCCTATACCTACCTGTGCCTATACAGCTATAAAGTTACCTTTAGTAAATTAGTAGGTACACTCGTACATCTTCCTTCCTCCTGTGAGTGCTGCTGTGCCTAACAGAACAGATTGGCATTCGGCCAATCATATTATTCATACAAAGACTTACCTACCTATAATTACCTAGATGACGTGACGTTTATTTGAATGGTAAGATAAACGTGAAGTTCTAATACGTCTTTGTTTTATTTAAACTGGAAAATCATGACTGACTAATGTTAGGGGAAAATCATTGTATTGATTCTACATATATTGAATTTCCAATCTTAGGTGACTTCTAGGAGTTCCAGGTAGAAATCTGACACTGGGAAAATTCCTAGCTTGGTTTGACGCGAAATTTTCACGGTTTTCACTTTTCGCTTTCAAGTTAGAGGTTTTTCCTTGGACGTCCAGAATCAATATCTGGATTACCTGGGGCTTCTTTTATGCCATTTGTCCAATGTGAATTTAAAAATAATTTTGTTTAGAAAATATGTAGACACTGAAAATGTTGTGTTTTACTTTGTTGTAGGTGTTAAATATCATAGATGTGCAAAATGCTTTTGAAAACCAATTTGAAATGCAAAATGTAAAATGCTTTTTAAAAACCAATTTGAAATGTAAAATGCAAAATGTACATTTTGAAAATGGTTTTTTAAATGCTTTTTAAAATGGATTTTCAAACAATAAGCCCTTGTAACCCTTGTACAAAAATTATGTTATTTACTAAAATTAAGTGAGAAAAATACAGAAAAATTAAGCAGCAAGTCCAGGAAGTCATTGAAACTGGGCCCAATAAGATTAATTACATAACCTTAGGCTAAAATTCTTCTACTGACCACTGAGGGCACTGAGAAAACTATAGCAAAAATGTACTGACAAGTGATTTTTCACTAAATTTAGTGAATTGTTGGCAAATCTAGTGATTTAGTGATTTGAAGTCGAAATCTAGTGACTTTTGAAAGAAATGTAATTTCATTGCAAAATTGCTCTTAACGCTGATAAAATAGACCATTTTTTTTTTTTTTTTTTTCAGAAACCTACAATTTGCCCCTTCAAATTAGTCGCGTATGCAATATGCACTGCTTAAATTTAGTGAAAGCGCTATAGTTGCCTTCTTCCTTTTTTTTTTCCCCCAAAACCAGCGGCGATAGCACCTTGAGGTCGTGGTTATGTACCGGGTTGAGATAGGCAAGGTTGGTAAACTTGCCTTGTTTTTATAAAAAGACCTTTAATTTGATATATAGGTCGACCAGTTTTGGATAAGTCCTTCTATGTGGACAGACAGACACACAGACAGACGACACCTAAGCGAATACAATATCCCGTCCCTTATACCTTTTTTTTATTACTATTGTAATAATAAAGGAAGGACGGATTAAAAAGGAAGAGGATTTTTTAAAGAGGTTTGATAGAGGGAACTGTAACTGCTAAAAGTCTTATCGTCCAGAAATCGAAGGGAGGAGGAAGACGGGTAGGAAAAAACCAACCGTTCCGAGAACGAACATTATCCGTTCAGGATAAAATCCGGCCCCGGGCGGGAATCGAATCCGCGGCCTGGCGCTCACAAGCCAGACGCGCTACCAACCAAGCTAACTAGGCTGACCAGCCTAGTCTACATTTTAGAGTAATTTTTCTATCACGAAGATTGGTTTTATCGTACTCTGGTTGTGGCCAGATTCAACTCACTCACTCTTATCGAGCCAAACTCTGGTCGGCCCGGGCGGGAATCGAATCCGCGGCCTGGCGCTCACAAGGCAGACGCGCTACCAACCAAGCTAACTAGGCTGGCCAGCCTAGTCTACATTTTATAGTAATTTTTCTATCACGAAGATTGGTTTTATCGTACTCTGGTTGTGGCCAGATTCAACTCACTCACTCTTATCGAGCCAAACTCTGGGTGCTCCGCCACTCTTATCAATGACTCAACAGATTCGCACAACTCATGACTCACCACCATGCAAATATACAATAACACGCGGACTATAAATATAACTCTCAACTCAGTGCGTTTTATCACGGGAAAAATTCTCTGGAGATAGCTATCTACATAATACGAATATAAGCCATAAGTATAGGTACTAACAAATACTTTACAATTTCCCTGGGTCCAAACCCTCTTTTTTTAGTGCAATTACCTAGGAACCTACTCATATCTAGATTCTAGATACTTAGGTACCTACCAAGTTACCAACCTTTTTTTTTACCAAAATAAATTACGAAACCAAACTAGGTATGTGTTGAAATATGTATAGGTAGATTAGGTAGGTACACAAACATAATATATGATTAATGATTAACCTAATAAGAGTAGGTAAGTATTAATAATTCGTCAATCACAGCCACTCTGACAGCTCATGATAATGTCATTAAGGTTTTAGTTAGACTGAACTGAGAACTTTTATCACCACATTGCTAATTACTTCAACACACCTGACGGTTGTGACACACATCTCATGTTATGCCAAGATTTTTTGACAGATTAAAAAAAAAAAGATGCGTCCTACCTAGTTCTAAAGCATTTTTAAAGAGGTTTGATAGAGGGAACTGTAACAACGCGGAGGTCTTAAAACATCCCGAAATCAAAGAGAAAGGGATGACATGGTGTAGGAGAAAGCCAGCCATTCCGAGAACGAAAGTTATCTGAGGATAACTTCCGCCCGGGGCGGGCATCAAACCCGCAATTTTAAAGCTTGAACATTGCGTTTCGCGGATCTCTGTGCTTTCATCGGTAAAGGGACCTTTCAGTCCTATAAACAAGGTATATTCTATTCATCCGGCCCCTCAGTAGGTAGCCATGATAATTTTGTTAATAGGCTGCTCAAGGGGACACAATACCTCCCAGTTCCCCAGTTGGCATTTATAAAATAAAAATAATGATTAGCAGTCTTTCATAGTGTCATGACCACTGTACTGACTAGACTAGACCGTAGGTCTACGGTTAAACAACAAAAAACAACAATTCACTGAAATACAGGTGAGCCTTGAAACTTTCATTCCAGCATTCCACAATCGATTCGAAACATTTAATAGAGAATCAGAGGTAAAACATTTAATAGAGAATAAATTAGAGATAAACATTCAATTATGTTTTTTAAAAAGAAAGGTCCAGGTATGAGAACCTCAGATTAACATTAGCTGGCAAGCAACAATATGAACATTTATGTAAGTGGACATAGACTCAAAACTTAAAACAATTATAAAGGGGCTTTAGAGTACCATCTAGTGTAGGCAGTATAAACAAATATTTTATAAATCTATTCTAACCAGAGCTTTCTAATTTTGAATTCTAACATACCACATTTTATTATGTAATAATAGTCAAGGGTTATAGTGGACACAACTTACATAACTACTGATAACCAACTTTTTTGATAAGCTACAGGTCATTACTATAGGGAATCTATTCTAACCAGAGCTTTCTAATTTTGAATTCTAACATACCACATTTTATTATGTACATATAGGTAATAATAGTCAAGGGTTATAGTGGACACAACTTACATAACTACTGATAACCAACTTTTTTGATAAGCTACAGGTCATTACTATAGGAATGAATATTTTAATGAAAAAGAACTTCTAAAAGTAATGATATTCATGCAGCCTATCATTAGTCTTTTTATGGAAGAAGAAATTAATATTATTTTATTATATTAGTATCAGAATGTGAGATCTTCTTACAAATAATCTTAGGGATCCATATTTTTTATTTTTGATTTGACATTCTAAATTAAAATGGACCTACCTACACTTTTACTGGAATTTATTTAAAGTACCTACTTTTTCCATGATCTTAGTCTTTCTCTTCTTGATATTATATTCCAAACTGAATACAATACCTATTTCCACAAAGTTTCAATGCTTACTTCCCATACCTTTGCTCACACTTGCTATATTTCCTCAGAATATTCTTAAATTTACTTGCACTAATATCATAATAGTTATCAAACTGGAAAAATTCTGTAAGCCTTATATTCCATGGCAGCAGACCATATGAGGATAGTTTACGCCCTATCACAATAGCTACCTCTGGGTCAGGTAGAGGACATTTCTCTTGAAGCCTTTCTTTCATGATTGTGTCACTAACACTCAAGTTTGTCTCACCAAGTTCAACAATGCTATTCAATAAATCACTTTCACATTGTTTACGTGAGAGAATATTTAGTTCTGTTTTATAGTTGCTCCATTTCAAGTCTGCAGTAAGTGGATGATCAAACTTTTCATGTATTTTGTTGTTTGATCCATCTGTTATCCCATTTCCAATACAACATGGGGGACCATTACTGTACTCTTTCCTGAAATTACTGTCACCATTCAAACCATTTGTGTATAAATGTTTGCTGTTCAGGTTTTGGTCTGTATTTTTCTTCTTACTTTCTTCAATGATGTTAAGAATACCAACTATAGACCATTTGTGTATAAATGTTTGCTGTTCAGGTTTTGGTCTGTATTTTTCTTCTTACTTTCTTCAATGATGTTAAGAATACCAACTATATCATCAGCATAATATTTATGGATTCCATTTGGTTCAGCTTTGCTTGTTTTCAATGTGTTCAATATCAATGTGTCTTGTGTTTTTGAGTTTGAAGTTAATTTGTTGAAGGAAAATCCCAATGTTAATTTATTAAACTCCTCAAACAATGGATTGTTCTTTATAGCACTTAACAAATTATAATGAGACAGTCTGTTCTTGTAATCATACACACTGACAAAAGAAACACCAGCTATCATGCACCAAAGTATTATCTGTGTTATATCATTATACAGAATAACATCTTCACCGATTATTAGTACTAAATGATTGGGTTTCTTCCAGTTATTAATTAGTGTCAGAAATAAGGTGGATTTGTTGTTCACTATTTCATTGTGCAGGTTTTTGTTTAATTTGAGTGGGTTCAGAATGTAAATTAATGAAGTCCAAATATTTGAAGTTAGAAAATAGTAGCAAAATGCCAGTAAGGATAAAAACTTGTAAAAATATCTATGAATAAACATGTTTTTAATTAATCAAAGTACTATTGTTAAAACAGCTGCAAGTAGCCTCACATAAAATTTATGGTGTTTGGTGAAAGAGTAAATCCAATAGAAAACCTGCAGTTTAACTACTTTCTATTCAATGGTTTAATTCTAGGGGAATACAATGTAATTTTATTGATATGTTCCTGCTTTCGTTTGAATAAAATATTGTTCTCCTATCCAAAAGCTTTAGCACAGTTCTATGAATGCAATTTTCTTTGGACTCTTGGGTTGCAGCCGATGCACACTTGATCTTTGTATAACCAATTAGCCAACACCTAATTATTGCTGCCAACACATCATAAGATCCAAATCATTGAAATTAGAGCACACAGTTTCTCCTTTTAATTATGAAAGCAAGTTCAAAGTACAGATGGCCTTTTCAACTCAAAGGCAGTACAAATGTTGATGGTTTTATGTGGCATCCACCGATCACTCCCTGATAGGTTGTCTACAGTTTTCTTCACACCATAAAGTTCTCTGAAGCGAAAATGATGAACCGTCTGATCTGAACCATCCAAAAGTTCACAGCAAGCACCAAAATGTCACTCAATGCCATTCAAAGCTCCTTAATTTTAAGAAAAATGCCGAAAAGTTTAAAAATAAAATATGAATAGAACTAATGGAAGCTGTGGAAAAAAAAATGTAATGTAGGTGGTTTGTGTTTGTTTACGTTACCAACGAGCACAAAAACATGATGATGTACTCGAATCTGATTGGTCGATTCAAACTGGTGTAACATGGCGCGAAATTCAAAAACCTAGTGGCGTGTATCGTGTGCACTATATCAGTAGCGTAGCAAGCTCCTTAATTTTAAGAAAAATGCCGAAAAGTTTAAAATTTGAATGGAACTTAATGGAAGTTGTGGAAAAAAAATGTAGGTGGTTTGTGTATACCAACGAGCACAAAAACATGATGATGTACTCGAATTTGATTGGTCGATTCAAACTGGTGTAACATGGCGCGAAATTCAAAAACCTAGTGGCGTGTATCGTGTGCACTATATCAGTAGCGTAGCACATATTTCTACGATTCAAAAAATATGTGTTAATTTAATGTTCAGTTTTAAAATAAAAGCTTTTATTTTCTAATTGTATTTTCTTTATTTATTTTAGACACTGTGGCTGTATTGTCAGGGTATGCCGATGTGATTGTGTTACGACATCCCGAGCCGGGTGCAGTAAAGGTAAATGATTCCCAACTTTTTTTTACCTCTCTAAATTCGGTGCAGGTCTTATTGAAATACCCATATCTTTAGCTCAGCTAACATGAAGAAGAAAGTATATTTTTCCCCCTGCAAAATAATTACATATATTAGCAATCTTTTTATTTCTTCTTCGCCTTTTCCCGTGTACAGTTTTTTTCTTCAGCCTCTCAATCAGCCCTAACTAGGTTGATTGATTTGGGCTGACATTTGGTTTTGGCTACGAATTTTACGAGTGGATGCCCTTTGAAGAAGAAAGTATATTTTTCCACCTGCAAAATAATTACATAGGTATATTAGCAATCTTTTTATTTCTTCTTCGCCTTTTCCCGTGTACAGGCGGGTCAGTTTTATTCTTCAGCCTCTCAATCAGCCCTAACTAGGTTGATTGATTTGGGCTGACATTTGGTTTTGGCTACGAATTTTACGAGTGGATGCCCTTCGCACTCAACCTTTGCTATTTCACAGTTATTGTTTCTCAACTGTGAACAATTAGAAAATACCTGATGCACACACGATGACCTAAAGGAGGCCAACCAGAGGGCTGTTCAATATTTAAAGGGGTTCCAGAAACGGAAATTAATTTCTTTAGCAAGGGAAATTAGCAAGATAAAAAAAGACTTACCCAATAAAATGCATACAAATAAAACAATTGCCAGCCTAGTTAGCTTAATTGGTAGTGCGTCTGCCTTGTAAGCGCTAGGCCGCGGGTTCGATTCCCGCCCGGGGGAAAAATTACATAAAAATAAAACAAATTAGTGTCCCCCTTTTCAGCTGGCCGCCAACTACAGCAAGAAGCCCATCATTAACGCTGGGGACGGAATAGGTGAACATCCAACCCAAGCCCTACTGGATGTGTTTACCATACAGGAGGAAATGGGCAGAGTCAATGGCCTCACGATAACCATGGTGGGAGACTTGAAGAATGGACGCACCGTACATTCACTGGCGAGGTAAGAATAGAACTTTATGCTAAATTTTATTTAGGTACAGTAGAACCTCGATTATTTCAATTAATTGGGATCGGGGGCAGTTGAAATGATCGAGGTTGAAATGATCACTTTCTATGATCTTTCCCCCTGATAAGATAGGATATCCCTTGAAAGATAGAAAAAAAACAATGGATTTTGGAGTTAAATAATCGAGGTTCTACCGTATAATGCAAACAAACATGGCAAAATACAGAAGACCTTGCTTGGTCTTACGATAACCATGATGGGAGACTTGAAGAATGGACGCACCGTTCATTCCTTGGCGAAGTAAGAATTGTAACCGCTAGGTCGCAGGATCGAGTTCCACCTCGGGCGAACTACATAATATCTTAAAATTTTGTTTATAAGGGGAAAAGGAGCTCCTATAATACTTATATCAAAATAGAGAAGACCATGTTTAGACTGCGGGGGTAAAGGGACTTACCCCCGAGAGGCAGACAGGATAGGAGAAAGCCAGCCGTTCCGAGAACAAACCTTATAATAATATGTTCAGGATAAAATCTGCCCCAGGTGGAAATCCACGATCTAACGCTTACAAGATAGGCGCGCTACCCTTCAAGCTAACTAGGCTGGCCTAATGTCTTTTAAAACCACTTTAGCCAGGCACCTGTGAGCAGACGGGTTTCGTTCTTGTTTTTTGAACCCATCAGTTAGGCATAGCTCTCTGGTGCTGGCGAAGATTTCGAAAGTTTCAGCAAAGAACCTGCGTTTCTATGTAAGATTATTACTTTCTATTTTTTTTTTTTTTTTTTTTTGATCACTTTACTTTCTATGATCTTTTCCTCTGATAGGATATCCCTTGAAAGATAGAAAAAAACAATGGATTTTGGAGTTGAAATAATCGAGGTTCTACCGTATAATGCAAACAAAATTCCTATAACATGGCAAAATACAGAAGACCTTGCTTGGTCTTACGATAACCATGATGGGAGACTTGAAGAATGGACGCACCGTGCATTCCTTGGCGAGGTAAGAATTGTAACCGCTAGGTCGCAGGATCGAGTTCCACCTCGGGCGAACTTTATCTTGAAATTTTATTTATAAGGTGAAAAGGAGCTCCTATAATATATCAAAATAGAGAAGACCATGTTTAGACTGCGGGGGTAAAGGGACTTACCCCCGAGGGAAGGCAGACAGGATGGGAGAAAGCCAGCCGTTCCGAGAACGAACCTTATAATAATATGTTGAGGATAAAATCTGCCCCAGGTGGAAATCCACGATCTAACGCTTACAAGACAGGCGCGCTACCCTTCAAGCTAACTAGGTTGGCCTAATGTCTTTTAAAACCACTAGGTTGTCACAGGTGCCTGGCTAAGCACCTGTGAGCAGATGCGTTTCGTTCTTGTTTTTTGAACTCATCAGTTAGGCATAGCTCTCTGGTGCTTGTAGAACACTTTTCGCGCGGGATGACGGATCAGTACCTTAGGCTTAAGCCCTTATCACACCCGGCGTTGACCCCATTCAGGGCTATGAGTGTATTTTAGAATATCGACTTCCACCGGGTGCTCTCTGGTGCTGGCAAAGATTTCGAAAGTTTCAGCAAAGAACCTGCGTTTCTATGTAAGATTATTACTTTCTATTTTTTGAGTTGTGGGCGCCACACCACTTTCAACTTGTCTCACCTACAACTGCTTGTTCCCCCCAGACTTCTAACACTGTACGACGTCAAGCTAAACTACGTGAGTCCGCCTAACCTGGGAATGCCAGAATCTATTCAGGAGTTCGTAGCAAGCAAGGGCAAACAACAGGAGGTGTACGAGAGATAGACCCTGTGCTGATGGATATTATACAGGACAGGAGCAGCAGGAAACTACCAAGGAAGAAGGATGTGGCTATACAGATGAAGAAGGCTTCAGGTCTGTGAGAGGTGAAGTTGACTCGGGTGTTGTCCAGATTGTAGATGTAAATGAACAGGATGACGGCTCCGATAATCTGGAAGAAAACAAATAGGAAGGTATAGGTAGGTAGTATTTATCAACAAGTTGGGTAACTTTTAAGAGTAAAACAACTTAAATCAATAGGAGAAAATGATAACAACTTGCTTTATTTTTTCACAAATTCAATCATTTTCTCCTATTGAAAATAATATTTATTTAACAAACACTCTTCAATCTTCATTAGATATTTCATTAGTTAATGAAGAATAAATAAATTTACTAATGCACACAAAATTTGTGTCAAAATAAATTACAAACGAGGGGCGAAATAATAAATTATTTCCTAGGGCAGTCTCTACTTTTTTTAACTTATCAGTTTGCGAAATCTTGAGGCCCATCGGAATGAAAGGGGGACCATGATTATAATAATACAATGTTATTCATGTAGGCGTTACCAGCTTAACATTTCCTCTGATAAAAAAAAAAAAAGAAAAAAAAATGTACATACGAAGTGCTGTAGTAAACTTGGTCCTATCTACAAATATGTATTGTCTTGGTTCTGTCTAAAATTTTCAACCAGCTCTTCAAAATTCCCCACGAGAGTGAGTGCACCTTAAATAGTAACTAAAGCAAATGATGCCACCCCAGATGGTCCCACGTCCTTAATAACAACAACAGCTAGTCAAGCATATTAAATATGAAATTTTTAAATGCGTTCTCTATCACTTTTCATCAACTACAATGAAAATATAATCGGTGATAAACACAACCCATGCTTGGCCCTGACCAACTTAACATGGACAATCTCGTACATACAACAAAATAAACCAACGTATCAACTGTTTTATAGCTAAGAAATTAATACGGCGGCGAAACACTCATTTCTTGAAAAAATAACTTTCATTATTTTGCATATTCTTCTCATCGGCTTGGTTGCGACTTTCTCGATGGTGTAGTGGTCAAAACGTCTGCCTGGTAATCAGGAGGGTGTGGGTTCAATCCCAACAGAATAGTTCTAGTCTACTGCCGGAGTTAAGGGATTGTATTGTTATTATCTGCTATAAGCATATAGGTAAAATCCAGCGAAATAGAGCTTTTACTATAGTAGGTGCACAAGGAACAATTGCACAGAGATCTGTAAAAAGCTTCGAAGTTTACAGCTGTTTATCTCATCAGGCTTCAGACTGCTTTAGACCAATGGTATAAACGAGTTTTTAGCTAAATCCCCTTTAAGGGGTGAGCTATTCATTTATATATTTATTTATTTTCTCCTTTTAGTCATGCGGCCTGTACATTGTCACGCCCAAAATCATGACCAAGGCCAAATCCAAGATGGCCGTCATGCACCCGCTGCCCCGCGTGTTTGAGATCGCGCCCGAGTTTGATTCGGACCCGCGCGCTGCGTACTTCCGTCAGGCGGAGTACGGCATGTATGTGCGCATGGCACTCCTGACCATGGTACTGGGGCGCGACTCCGCACTCACCTATAGCAATACGCCCAAGAAGGTCTGACACTCCTCATACCCAGGTAAGATTTTCGTATTTTACCACTTATAATGAATTTATTTAATTTAGACATCCTTTTTGTAATACTTACAAGTCTTGGTTATTATCCCGACTCAGAGTTTCATCTAGAAATGTTCAAGGGAAACTCCAAGGGAAATACTATTTTCGTATTTTATTATTTAAGAACCTTTTGAATGAAAATCTTCCTAGTCTTCTTCTTTCACTAAACCTCATCCTACTAAAAGATGATAAAACGATAAAATTCTAAATAGCACTTTTGCAAGTTTTAGGTAGATAAATAAAAACAGTGCTCAAAAATTACCTTAGAAAATAGATTTTTATTATTAAAAAAGAAGAAAGAGAAAACGAAGACATTTTGAAAAAGGCGATGACAAATAAAAACAAGAGTATAAAAGAAAATAAATAAGTTTCTTAAAATTAATTCAATAAATAAATAAATAAATAGCTTTCTTAATGAAATAAGTTAACAGCGATTTGTGTGGACTGATTGAGATAAAAATTAAAAATATAATTGACGGAATTTGAACCTTTAAAGTTTAATGCACCCAAAACGAAAAGTGCTATAATCTTCATAGACACATATTGCTAGCTAAAGGCTACATCTGAAAGGAAGAAATTTTTTGGCATTGTGATGATGAATCTTGAAAAAATTAAAAATACAAAAAAAAATAATAGTAATAATAAATAAAAATAAACTGAGCTCAAAATAAAAGTAAAGCTATTAAAAAAGGTAAGGTACCTCGCTATATTAAAGCTATCTAAAAGAAGCTTCTTGCTTTGAATTTCAAAAGCAAATTTTTGGTCAGTGGTAAGTAAAAGAAAGGCACTTATCAAGTTTTTAATGTACGATTTTTTAAAAATTCTGTTACCAATAGGTGTTAATATAATTTCATTTGTTTCGTTTCACAAGCTTTTTTTCGGGATTTTAAGCAACTCAAATTTTGTTTCAGGATTCCTAGGATATCTAAAACAAAGGCCAAGGGGATTTGTTTTTAAATCTGACTGAAGACAACCAAAGGAGGTTGTTGACCATTTGAAACTAATAAAAAAAGTTTAAAAGGCCAGCGAAATTAGCACATTGAATACACCAGCTCTCTATGCTATGGTACCGAAGTTTTATCGTCCCGAAAAATCGGAGAGAGGAGGACAGGATAGAAAGTCAGCCTTTCCCAGAACGAACCTAATCTGTTTAGGATAAAGTTCGCCCCGGACGAGAATCGATCCCGCGACCTGGCGCTTACAAGGCGGGCTTCCAAGCAAACCAGACTGACTGCAAGGTGGTATCTCTATATTCTCTATTAGCCTTAGTAAATGTGATGCTCCTACAGCCCATAACTAAATAGGTACCTAGTAAAGCCTATAAGTAGATGCTCCTACAGCCCATAAGTAAATACCTAGTAAAGCCCATAAGTAGATGCTCCTACAGCCCATAAGTAAATACCTACATAAATAGAATTAGTACAACAGAGGCAGCACACACTCACACACATTAAAAGGTACACACATTTCTATTATTTATTATGTTTTATCGCCCGTGATTACAGGGTGTTTCCAAAGACTAAAATATCTATGAAATAGGTATTCGATGCCTATTTTGATTTTACATATTTCTAGACATGGTCTTCACTATTTTGATTTTCCTTATGAAGTATTTTCGTTGGATCCTGTAGGAATAGTAACTAGTAGGTACCGATCTAAGTGCCTATGTTGTTTTGTATTTTTTGGTATGAAAAATTAAACCATATTACATTTACACAGGTTGTATTATTTTCTTCGGTTGAAATCGGACGATTTTTGTATACAGTGTGTCTCAGGAGAAACATGAGATGGGGAAAACCAGGGTGTCCCGGAAAAAGTTTACACTCCCTTATACGATTTGTAGGCGAACACTGCGCTGACAATGTACAGGATTGAATTGATCAGACCCAGAATCTGAAACATAGGAAGGTAATAGAAAGTTGTCATTTTTTTTTCCCCCCTTAGGCGCTTTAACACTTGCGTGTCGTTCGCGCCGAAAGTTGTCATTGACGAAGAAATGGGAGGTCTGGCTGGGGGACTTTAAACAGGGAGTATACCAGCCTGAATTTCCCTTGCTAAAGAAATAGCAAAGGTTGAGTGCGAAGGGCATCCACTCGTAAAATTTGTAGCAAACCAAATGTCAGTCCAAAAGCAATCACCCTAGCTAGGGCTGATTGGGAGGCTGACGAAAAAACGCCGACCCCGTCTATACACGGGAAAAGGCGAAAAAAAAAAACAGTATTGTTTAGCTATACTTACGGAGATAACGTAGAAAGGTTTCTCATAGTGGGAGTTGTACTTATCGTTGCTCACTTCTAACAGAAGAATAGTGGACGCAATGATGTAGAATATGAATGCTCCTCCATGGTAGATGAATTCCTGAAAAACGCAAGAATAATAACAATAAAATGATATTTTTTTATTACTCGTAAAACGTACCTAATTAAAAAAAAAAATCAAATAAGAATGCCTTAAGAAAGAAAGAGTATTTTTGGACCATCTGTCCCAGCATTGCATAAAAAGAATTTGGTGTTTGGCAAATCGTAAAAATGCATTTTCCAATTTTATTCTTTTAATCAACGCGTCTATATTACAGGAAGCCAGACTAGCAATATGTATCTATTCTATTTTTTTTTTTAACGTATCAACTGTTTTATAGCTAAGAAATTAATACGGCGGCGAAACTCTCATCTCTTGAAAAAATAACTTTCATTATTTTGCATATTCTTCTCATCTGCTTGGTTGCGACTTTCTCGATGGTGTAGTGGTCAAAACGTCTGCCTGGTAATCAGGAGGATGTGGGTTCAATCCCAACAGAACTAGTCAACTGCCGGAGTTAAGGGACTCTGTAGTCCTCTTTCAGTATAAATGAGTAGTTACTACATTGTATTGTTATTATCTGCTATAAGCATATAGGTAAAATCCAGCGAAATAGAGCTTTTACTATAGTAGGTGCACAAGGAACTCTGAAAAAAGCTTCGAAGTTTACAGCTGTTTATCTCATCAGGCTTCAGACCAATGGTATAAACGAGTTTTTAGCTAAATCTCCTTTAAGGGGTGAGCTATTCATTTATATATTTATTTAATTTCTCCTTTCAGTCATGCGGCCTGTACATTGTCACGCCCAAAATCATGACCAAGGCCAAATCCAAAATGGCCGTCATGCACCCGCTGCCCCGCGTGTTTGAGATCGCGCCCGAGTTTGATTCGGACCCGCGCGCTGCGTACTTCCGTCAGGCGGAGTACGGCATGTATGTGCGCATGGCACTCCTGACCATGGTACTGGGGCGCGACTCCGCACTCACCTATAGCAATACGCCCAAGAAGGTCTGACACTCCTCATACCCAGGTAAGATTTTCGTATTTTACCACTTATAATTTGTAATACTTACAAGTCTTGGGTATTACCTATCCCGACTCAGAGTTTCATCTACTTCGTAGAAATGTTCCAGGGAAACTCCAAGGGAAATGAGTAAAATACTATTTTCGTATTTTATTATTTAAGAACTTTCTGAATGAAAATCTTCCTAGTCTTCTTCTTTCACTAAACCTCATCCTACTAAAAGATGATAAAATTCTAAATACCACTTTTGCAAGATTTAGGTAGATAATCTTACGTATTCTTGAGAGTTCATTGCAACGGTCAATACATTAATTAGACTATCTGTGTAACGTTTCGTTTTCGTATCCTTCGGTCTTCGCGTGCTCTTCCGTCTTTTTTCTGTGTACTATTACTGTCTACCGCGGCTGTTCTACTACCTAACCTCTTCTGGGCTTTCAAGATAGCAACGAGTGTCCATGATAAAGAGTAAGTCTAAAATTAGGTAGATAAATAAAAACAGTGCTCAAAAATTACCTTAGAAAATAGATTTTTATTATTAAAAAAGAAGAAAGAGAAAACGAAGACACTTTTTTTATCTCAGCTCAGCCAAACATGTAAAAATATATTAGAGTATGAGTGTTTTCTTTTTTTTTTCCTCTTCTTCTTCTTCGTCTTCTTCTCCTCCTCCTCCTCCTCCGCTCCTCCTTCTCTTGTTTTTCTTCATCAGTACCTCTTCCTCCTCCACTCCTTCTTTTATAATTTCAATTTCAGACCAGAATTTTATTCCAAAATTAACTCCACCGGAGGAAGGGAATGAGGAGGAGAACAAGTATGTATGTTTGCCCAATTTCTCGTTCAAAATTCGGTGACACTAATGTCACCCTTCCATTCTCTCTCCATGCTCCTCGTTTCGTTGCACAATTTATTGGGCCAGGCTAGAGTGTGGGCACATAGCGTGACGAAGTGGCCCCATTTTTTCTACATTTCTTATGTCTATGTATACGTTGTCCTAAATTTTACTTTCTTTGTTGATGTGCAGATAAAAAATAAAAATGTTTGAGTAAAAACCAGGCAAAAAAATCTCTCCTGTACTTTCAACTTGTTTATAGCTCTTTTATTTTATTCTGAAAAAATAAGCTATGTTGGTAGGTGCCTGACCCTACTTTCATTAAAAGTGAAATGAAAAAGTGTTTTCACGCGACTTTCCCCCTAACACCCATTGAAATTATCCGGGATTAAACCCATCTTATCATCTTGCCAGAATTTAAATGGAAATTATTATTTTTTTTTTAAGAGGTTTGATAGAGGGAACTGTAACTGCTATGGTCTTATCGTCCCGAAATCGAAGAGAGAAGGAAGACAGGATAGGAAAAAGCCAGCCGTTCCGAGAACGAACATTATCCCATCAGGATAAAATCCGCCCCGGGCGGAAATCGAACCCGCGCATACAAGGCAGACGCACTACCAACTAAGCTAACTAACTCAACCTTTGCTGTTTCTTTAGCAAGGAAATGTCAGGCTGGTATACTCCTTGTTTAACGTCCTCCAGTTAGTATTCTATTCTATAAAATGTTAGTTAAGCAATATACTGCCCTAGGTATTTCACGAAAAGTCCGCCACTGATCGAAGTTATTAATTTATAAATAGCGATTTTATAGCTTTAATAACAGTTATCAAGTTATAATTAGGTTCTTAGCTCGGCTACCTAATGACGAATACTAGTACCTAATAAAAGACTAGTATGTTTTGATACCCAACAGTTACCTAGATTGCTCATCATCCTCTATAAATGCAAAAAGCACGTACTTTTACGTCAGATAGCTTGTAAAAAAATCTTAAGTATCCCCAAAAATAGATTAACAACCCCACTTGAAATCGCAATGTCCAACTTCAATAATATGTACAACAACTTGGACATTAGCATGAATATAGGGGAAATCATAAAAAGATTAAAATGTAATATCTAGCTAGGTAGTCAGTACCTTGACTACATAGGTAATTTTAGTTATATTATAAGCTCCAAATTCACTTAATTGTATTTTACTGAATTGTATTGTAAACTATCCCATCTGGGATTTTTAATAAATAAATAAATAAATAAATTTTTTTCAAAACATTCCAAATCAAAACAAAAAGCCCTTGTCAAGTTTCGAGCTGTTTTCCAACGCCCATAAATACAGCTTTAGCCAGTTAGCTTGGTGGGTTGGTAGCGCGTCTGCCTTGTAAGCGCTAGATCGCGGGTCGGATTTCCGCCCGGGGCGGATTTTATCCTGAACGGATATGGTCCGTTCTCGGAACGGCTGGTTTTCTCCTACCCTGTCTTCCTTCTATTGATTTCGGGACGATACGACCGTAGCAGTTACAGCTCCCTCTATCAAACCTCTTCAACTCAAGTCGTAAACCTAGCTGTGATAATATTGAATATTGAGCTGTGATATTTGAATGACTACGGTGATCAAGGCACTGCACCAAACCTTAAATAGTCAAAGAAATTCCTATGGCATCTCATCAGCCATTGCTCACTTCACTGAGGTCACCTGCTAGTCTTAAAGTCATATACAGGGTGATCAATTTCCAGGTGTCAGCCTAGTTGGCTTGGAAGGTAGCTCGTCTGCTTTGTAAACGCTAGGTCGCGAGTTCGATTCCCGCCGGGGGCGGATTTTATCCCGAACGGATAAGCTTCTCTTAACGGCTGGCTTTCTCCTATCTTGTCTTTCTTCACTCTTTGATTTCGGGGCGACAAGACCTTAGGACTTACAGTTCCCTCTATCAAACATCTTGGAAAAAAAAAAAATCTTCTTCTTATATCCTACCCTGTACATCACTATTACCTTGGCGTGGTGCACTACCATGTGTACTCCTGAAAAATGACTCATCAAATCACTCAATGTTTTTATCCGAATCCATATTACTATTGTGTTGATTTGGTATGCGTATTGTCATTCAAGTGGCCTACCTACTGATTTCGATACATTCAATAACTGTGCAAACTGCTGTGCATCTACAATGACAATTAGTAGATGAAACTCTACATATAAAATTAATTAATAGATATAAGTTGAATAGACAATTAATATTCTTCCTCCTTGGAATGTGCATCCGTTGTAGGGGGTCTCGTGAACTAAGGATACCGACAAACCTTCGATATCGTTTAAGAGTGCCACTGCCATAAGAGTGCCAAATTGCCAATAGGTACTACCTGCCAATAGAATCGTTTTGGCAAACGTGTTAGTTAAAGTTCAAAGCCTAGTTAGCTGGGAAGTACCTACCTCTGTCTAATAAGCACTTGTTTCTTGTTTGCGGGTTACATTCTTGACGGACTGAACTTTATCCTAAACAAATAAGGTTTGCTCTTGGAACGACTGGCTTCCTGCTGTCCTGTCCCCCCAATTTTAGCCGTTCCGAGAACGAACCTTGCCTATATTAATTGTAATATCGGAGCTCTCTTATCGTCCCGAAATTGAAAAGATAAGGAAAGCGCGAATCCAAAATAACATCAACAACAAAAATAACCACACAATATTCATTATGAAAGTGTTCAACCACTGGCCATTGGCTATATTACATTATCTATCTCTATCAAGTTCCTGACGGGCTTAACTCCATACACAAAAAGCCCACGCCGAGGCTTGGGTGTGGGGGGTGAACAGCCCTAAAGGATGGGTTAAGCTACTACGAATCTACCCAGTTCCTGACGGATCGTTGATGTTGGGCCAACACTCACACTCCGACTGTTAGCCAAACCTAGATGCCTAGATCTGTTAGACTTCGACCCAAGTCTGTCAGACCGCCGCGCCGGAAAGTGTGTAGTGGAAGATGCTTCCGACTTCTAGGTTTCTCAGACGGAAGTCAGAAGCTTTTTCCGCTACACATTTTCCGGCGCACGGCGGTCTGACAGACCTTGATCTGTCTGTCAGCCACAACGTGAGAGACCGACCTTTTAAGATCCGTGTCCTAGTTGGTATCAAAATAGATTTGCACACCGGAGGTTCCAGCTTCAATTCCCGGCAGAATCTATTTTCTTCGGCTCTGTTGCGTGGAATACGAGGTACACTATATCGAGATAATTTTTTCTGTGCTGTGTAGAGAACAAAATTCCGCGTCGAGTAAGCCTGTATACGCAAAAAGGGCAAAAGTCGACTTTTGACCTGCTTGCTGCGCGCCCCTCAATTTCTGAAATACTCATTTAGCCGGGGCCACAATCATTTAAGTTTATTTTTTATTTATTATTATTATTATTATTATTATTTGCGTATTGTCATTCAAGTGGCCTACCTACTGATTTCGATACATTCAATAACTGTGCAAACTGCTGCGCATCTACAATGACAATTAGTAGATAAAACTCTACATATAAAATTAATTAATAGATACTCGTATAAGTTGAATAGACAATTAATATTCTTCCTCCTTGGAATGTGCATCCGTTGTAGGGGGTCTCATGAACTAAGGATACCGACAAACCTCCGATATCGTTTAAGAGTGCCACTGCCATAAGAGTGCCAAATTGCCAATAGGTACTACTTGCCAATAGAATCGTTTTGGCAAACGACTTAGTTAAAGGTCAAAGCCTAGTTAGCTGGGAAGTACCTCTGTCTAATAAGCACTTGTTTCTTGTTTGCGGGTTACATTCTTGGCGGACTAAACTTTATCCTAAACAAATAAGGTTCGTTCTTGGAACGACTGGCTTCCTGCTGTCCTGTCCCCCTAATTTTAGCCGTTCCGAGAACGAACCTTGCCTATATTAATTGTAATATCGGAGCTCTCTTATCGTCCCGAAATTGAAAAGATAAGGAAGACAGGATAGGAGAAAGCCAGCCGTTCCGAGAACGAACCTTACCTGCGTTTAGGATAAAATCCGCCCCGGGCGGGAATCGAACCCACGACCTAGCGCTTACAAGGCAGGCTGTTGGGAATGTGGATCGACGGATTGGCTATTTCCCTTACCACTGGGGCTATGGGCTTGGCTATTTCACTTACTACATGGGCTTGGCTGTGTTACTTACCACTTGGGCCAATTTGAGTAGTCCAGGCAATGTCTTCAGGTATCCTAGTTAGAAGGAACTGTAACCTGCTAAGGTCAAATCGTCCCGAAATCGAAGGGCGAAGGAAGACAAAATAGGAGAAAGCCAGTCGTTCACGACCTAGCGCTTACAAGGCAGACTGTTGGAAATGTGGATCGACGGATTGGCTATTTCCCTTACCACTGGGGCTATGGGCATGGCTATTTCACTTACTACATGGGCTTGGCTGTGTTACTTACCACTTGGGCCAATTTGAGTAGTCCAGGCAATGTCTTCAGGTATCCTGTGTTGAGGATGATGGCACTGGTAGTGGTGGAGGTTGTGGTACGAGTGACTGTCACTGTGTGAGACATGTTGGCTCGATCTGAAACAGAAAAATTCAGAAAATCAGTGGCTTTTTTTAAAGTTAGAAGGAACTGTAACCTACTAAGGTCAAATCGTCCCGAAATCGAAGGGCGAAGGAAGGCAAAGTAGGAGAAAGCCAGTCGTTTCGAGAACGAACATTATCGGTCCGGGATAAAATCCGCCCCGGGCGGGAATCAAACCCGCGACCTAGTGGTTACAAGGCAAACGTGCTACCAACCAAGCAAACTAGGCTGGCTCAGTGTTTCTTAAATTGATCCCAAGGGCAAGGTAAACCTAAAATTTTGACAAATGAAGTGTGCCTGAAGGCATGAGATGTGTTCCAATCTTCCAATCCACACGACTTTGACCGCCATTAACGCTCGTCAGACCGCCATTAACGCTCGTCAGACCATCTGACCGATAGTCGGATTTTGAGTGGCGGAAAAGGCTCGAGACCTGGGACTGTCAGACCGTCTGAGACAACTTAACTAGTCTGAGCGTGAGTGGCAGGTATAAGCCCCTTTTCAGTACCTTTTACAAACAGTTTTTTCTGTCCTGTATAGGAATTACAATGGATTAGGAATACCTATGTACTTACAATTTTGCTTAATACTCTGTCAAATTTTAGATGTGTAGGGACCTACTCTAGGTATGTATTTACATAACATTTCTACGAGGAAAGCTTTCACCAACGGCGACAGTTCCCATTTCCCAATAGCCAAAAGATCACTCGAGAAAAACAACGTTGCCCGTGGTTGGTATCTGAATGGGTGCTGGCTATTCCCGGCCCCATTCAGGCTGGGTAAGGTTAATGTGGGCGGGTAGCTTGTCGCCGAACGAAGGGTGAAATCCCCGTCACTAAAAACCTCAGCAGTTACCTATGTAGTTACGTTATACCCCTGTCAAACAAACAAGTTCTCGTGTCGTATGAAGAGTGAAGACCTTCTGTGGTGTTGTATGCCTATAATTGCAGAGTACTTAAGACACTTGGAGGGTCTATTCTCAAACTGTGGTTTACTCGTATGTCTGTTGGAGATTTTATTCGTGTTTATGCCTTGAGATTTCGCCCTACGTCCTGTCGCGTTGTCCTCTTCAGAATGCACTTAAGTATGTCAATCGAACATCCAAAACGGCTAAGGCCAGCCACTCACTATCAGATAGACCTGACAGGTACCTACACCTGATCAAGACCGCCTGTCAGGTCTACTTAATACCACACACACTATCAGGTAGACCTGACAGGCGGACCTTATCAGTTGTACCTGTCAAGTCTATCTGATAATGAGTTGTTGGCCTAAGTTTTTCGCCTTTATTAATCTAGTCCAAAGCCAAAGCATCAGAGCTGGACTTCCATTGATTTGAGAGGCACTGACTCCATACAGGCTAGCCTTCATATGACATCATGCATCTCTGCCATAGATTCAGAGTCTTCGTCATAATATTCAAAGCCATAGACCCATAGTATATAAAGCATAGAGTATTTGCTGCACAGAGTTTATGATTCCTTATTTAGCTGGGCTGACCTAGATTATGGCTTCGACACTTTCATTCCCGCATCCGGTAGATTTTTTATGACACCTCGATTCTTATATTGGGTCAGTTTGGTGTATGTACTCTCATAATAAATGGCTCACCATAAAATAATGGACCTGAAAGTCCTAAATTACTTGGGAATTTACTTGAGAATAAGAAGTTTGGAGGGACAAGGACTCTGATTGTTATAGTTTCCCTCTGTAAATAACGTTTAAAAAAAAGTTTGGAATAAGGAGTTATTACCTTTAAAAGTTCAGTTCCCGACCGGAGCGAATTTTGTCCTCAACAGATAAGGTTCGTTCTTGGAACGGATGGCTCTCTCCTATCCTATAATTCCTATACCTACCTGTCCTTCTTTTTCGGGACAATAAGACCTAAGCAGTTACAGTCCTCTCTATCAATCAAAACACTTTTCCAAAGGGCATCAATGTTCTTTCCCAGGTGTAACGAAAGGGCTGCAATTACATAGATTGGCTGGTTTTGCCATTCAGAGTTTTGGGTGTTGCCGCTCTGATCTCAAGTTCTGACTGGCGTCATCATCATCATTCAATTCATATGTGAACCTGCCCAGCTCATAAAATGAAACAAATTCGGGATCAGACGATCAGATACCACAAATTTGAAAGATAACGATTAGCGAATTGTTTGAGATGTATCACTTAACTGGTTAACTCTAAGGAAGATAAATATCGGGTACTGCTCTTAAAGGCTCAAGTAATGACACTCTTGACGTAAAATTGGACACAAATATCCTGGACGGATCGTTCTCGGAACGGCTGGCTTTCTCCTATCCTATCTTCCTTCTCTCTTTGATTTCGGGACGATAGGACCTTAGTTTTTGCAGTTCCCTCTATCAAACCTCTTAAAATAAATAAATAAAAAAAAATGAGAAGACTCTATTTTTATATTACCTACATATTATTTTTTATCAGGTCATGAAAAGAGAAATTTCGGTTTGGTGCTCTTTGATCGATGTCTTCTGTACAGCAAAAAGGGTAACAAAAAATATGTACCTATATGTAATTGAAAGTGATTAAATCTAATTATTAATTAACCAAGTAACCTCTGTCGAGGTCAATGACCTTTCGTCTAGTTTCATTTTGATGTTAACCCACATTTTTCGAAATATTTCGAGCAACTTGAAATTACGAAATATGTATTTCAAGATACGAGTAGATGATACATTTGTACCAACGTGAAATATAATTACCTAATTAATTCCTAAGAGCACAAAATAGATGATGCAAAAATACGATAGGTACCTATTATAAATAATAGAAAGTAATTATAAGAAACTTACATGCTTGTGACCTAACTACACTACACAATTATATTATTATTTTCATGTAGGGTAGGGAGTACATAACATGAATTTTAAAACACGAAAACAAAACAATATTTTATTTCGTCAACACTACGTCTTATTGCAATGTTTTCTGTTATTTATTTTTATTATTTTTTAAAACTTTTTCTTGCTTCTTTACCTCCTCTTTTTTTTCTCTCTCTCACACCCTACATTGAGGCTTTGACTTTCTAAAAGAAAAGAAGGCAAGGCACATGTTGAAAGAAAAGAAGAAAAAACGAAATACATTTCTCCCTTTGTCCCTTTCCACTCGCCCTCACAAAAAGTACCTCCCTCTTACGAAATGCAAGGCGCCACAGAAGCGTGCAACAAATGGGCCGTAACGGGTGGTGAAGCAATCTAGCCCATGGATGCTCCAAATTATGAGCAATATGAGGCCATATTGAAGATATTTCTGTAAATATGCATTATTTACGTACTGTGTAAATTTAGTGGCCCCTAAATGCCCGGGCCCCCCCGCGCCGCAATGCGGGGTAGGTTCTCATGTGAAGTGTCCCTCCAATCCTGCGACACTGAGATTGAATGAAGTCATAAGGTCTGTACTGAGTGGGATGGTGATGTGTCATACAACAGGGTGAACCATTGACCGACAGAGTTACGGCCCGATTTTTTTTTAAGGCTTTCATGGCCGTTTTTATTTCGTTGAAAGAGCTGCTACATTAGATTCGTATGGTCTGTGTCGTAGCATGTCCATTCCGTAGGACCTATGTCCCTCATCAGATGGACGAGAAAAAACACAATACCCCTCATCTCCCATTCTGAATGGGCCATTCAGGTGTTTGGTCAATACGAGAACGCCAGTAGCCCATTGGAAAATTTGCAATCACAAGAATTATTTTTGCTTACTCTGGGAATCAAACCCGGGCAAGTTCTGCATTGTAGGCAAGCGCTTTACCACTATATCACTGGATCAACCGTGCCCTCTAATACTCTAATGTATTTTCCTCTTTTTTCTGCACCCGGTACAGTATGTTAGGTAGCTTTAAATACCAAGCTCCAAGTTATCATTCAAAACTACATCCTCCGAGGTTTAAGTCCAAGGTCACGGTATGATAGTGTACCAGGGAACCCGAAGGTGTGGGTTCATAAGATTTCCATAAACTTAGGAAGGTTAATACTCGTATTTGAATATTCTTGCCAGCCTAGTTAGCTTGGTTGGTAGTGCGTCTGCCTTGTAAGCGCTAGGCCGCGGGTTCGATTCCCGCCCGGGGCGGATTTTATGTTTAGATCATTAAAAACTTCTTTTCGGATGATCATTGAAAATTCTCCCTTTAGTGAAATCTCTCATTAAGTCATTGGTGAAATCCACCATTAGAAATATTGCATAACCACAATTAAAAGTTTCTATGGCGTCAAACTGTGCTTTACGAACTAAATAGTGTATTTAAGTATTTGAGCCAGCCTAGTTAGCTTAGTTGGTAGTGCGTCTGCCTTGTAAGCGCTAGGCCGCGGGTTCGATTCCCGCCCGGGGCGGATTTCAAGATTATAATGGCCGGGACCATAATCTGATTTTAAACTTGGTTTAAAGTTCAACTCTTGGATTAGACAATCTAATTGGTTAAAAAGTTTGAAATCAAGCAAGCAGATTGTTTAATGGAAGAGGTTAACCGCCAGCCTAGTTAGCTTAGTTGGTAGTGCGTCTGCCTTGTAAGCGCTACAAAAAAAAAAGTATTTGAGATAACTTCGAATGTTGTTATTGCATTTATTAACACACTGGTGGCAACCTAGTCGCGCGACTACGCTTTCAATGTGCGAGAAGTCCGTACAAGTTAACTTAAGGAGAAATTAAATGTATTCAACCATAGTAGAAGGAACAGGCTTTGGGCACTGGAAGATTTTGACTAAAGAAACCAGAAACCTTATAAATATGTTGTTATTATTATTATTTTAATTATTAAGAAAAAGATTCTACGAACATAGGTAGTGGATAAAACGTGGCCTTATACTATATTTTAGTAGTATTAGTTAGGTACTTTTTGATGATACGTTAATTCCAATGTGAAAATTGTTGTTATTGTTTACTAAGGTATTTATTTTGTACAGAATTTGACTTGTAATATTATTGTTTGAAGGTTTTTTTTTTTTTTTTTTTTTTTTTTAAAAGTAAACCCTTTTATTTTTTGTCCCCTCAATTATGCGGGTGATAAAAAGAAGTAATGCATATTACTCAAGACCGAAGTTCCTAATTATCGCAAAACATGTCAGCCTATAAAAAGATACCAGAAAATTAGCCTAAAACCTTTTTTTCCCCTACATTACCAGATTTTTCGTCCGGCCTGCTGAAAAAAAAACTCCCTGAAAACATTCTCACCATTATTTGAGTTCATCGACTCCCTTCTCCTATTTTCAACTTGGCTAAATGTAAAAGAAGAGACAATTTCGCACTAATCCAGAAAATGGTCATATTTAGATTCGAAAATGGCTTCAATTCTCAGGTCGTATTTTCTACACCTTGTAACAAAGTAATAATAATAATATTCATCGTGCATTCATTCCTTGAGTCCTTACTGTGAAACCAGAGCCTTTACTGGTATTCAAGAGCTTTATTTTTTTCTTAATACTCTGTCAAATTTTAGATGTGTAGGGACCTACTCTAGGTATGTATTTACATAACATTTCTACGAGGAAAGCTTTACATATGTATAAGGGGGTGAGATACCAAGGGGGCACAAATGACAATAAACAATATAGGTAATATTTTACTTATTTGTGTACAGTGTATACTATACACCCGCTGCATGTAGGTCATGTGTGCATTTGTGCAACCTTTGTTAACCCCGTAATTTTATAAGTCTAGTACCTTGTGATTGAGATAATCGGATAATATTTTGTGCCTTAACTCTAGCTCGGCTGCTTCTGATGCAACTATGCTAAATTGTATGAAAAAAAGTACCCTTTTTTCCCCCATTTTCCAATTTTATTCTTTTAATCAACGCGTCTATATTACAGGAAGCCAGACTAGCAATATGTATCTATTCTATTTTTTTTTTTAATTGAAACAATGTTTTTTTTTAATTAAATGTCTGAATTATTAATTGTTATTGATATTGTATCGTTAAATTACTATAATACATACTATATCTTAAATCTATTTTACTTCTTATTTTTTTTTTCTAGTTAATAATTTAAAAAAAAAAAATCTCTTCAAATACACCAAAAAAGTTTCTTAAGTGTATCACATTTAAACTAGAAGTAGAACCAAAATCAAATTGAACTATTTAATAAAATGTAATTTGTCTATATTCCAGTTCTGTTGCCCATTTGCCAATATTGTAACATCCCTCTTTGTTTTAACTCCGAAGAAATCTTGATGCATTGTAAATTATGTGCCAAAAAAGTTTCTTCAGTGTATCACATTTTAACTAGAAGTAGAACCAAAATCAAATTGAACTATTTAATAAAATGTAATTTGTCTATCATTCCAGTTCTGTTGCCCATTTGCCAATATTGTAACATCCCTCTTTGTTTTAACTCCGAAGAAATCTTGATGCATTGTAAATTATGTGAATTCATGCCAAGAGCCGACGTAACATTTAGATATGTGTGTTACTCTTGCAACTATCACACATATTTGTGTGGTAGAATGCGAGTCCATATTAGGAAGCATACAGGAGAAAAGCCTTACAAGTGTGTTTATTGTGACTACATTTGTACGAGAAAGGAACACCTTTATACGCATACCAGAATACACACAGGTGAGAAACCATATAAATGTAATTTTTGTGATTTCAAAAGCACACAGTCATCAAATATAAACTCCCATATGAAAGTCAAACATGCTCAATTAGATTCAAGTTTTATTAGTCCATAGTGCCATATTGAAAATTTGGAATACCGAGAAAAAGAAGAAGAAAAAAAACTTAGTAATATTAATGATGTAATACATGATAGGAAAAACCGAAATAAATTACCGTTTACAAGATTTTACGCCAAGGTTAGGATTGAAATGACAATAAGGGTACCTAGTACCTACTACCTATTTGTCTGGTGAAAGTTTTCATGATTATGCACAGGTTCCAATCGCAAATCCAATTAATGAATGAATTAATTAATTGGACCTTACCAAGTACCTACATTGTGGTCTACTTTTTTCTTCTTCTTCTTCTTCTTCTTCTTCTTCTTCTTCTTCTTCTTCTTCTTCTTCTTCTTCTTTTCAATTTCCTTATCCAATAGGAAGGAAAGTAATTAATGTATTTCATTACTTTCCTTCAATGATTATCTTGTTAATGTGTTTATTGTTAATTATTTATTATTGTTTTAATCAGGGAATTTAGAAAGTAATAACATTGTTATAATCAAAATATGATAGTACATATTCTAAATGCAAAGCATAGATATATTATTATTAATTTCAATGTTGATGAACAATTTTATTTTTTTGTGATTAAAATATACATACATATTTTATTTTTATATAATTATCTTTTTGTTATAATTTAATATAAAAAAAACTTGTTTAAATGATGAGTTCTATTATTAATTACACATTATTATTAGTCTGACTAAGGGACTTTAACTTTAAACAAGGAGTAGACCAGCTTAGTCTGGCTGGGGGACTTTAAACCGACGTAACATTTAGATATGTGTGTTACTCTTGCAACTATCACACATATTTGTGTGGTAGAATGCGAGTCCATATTAGGAAGCATACAGGAGAAAAGCCTTACAAGTGTGTTTATTGTGACTACATTTGTACGAGAAAGGAACACCTTTATACGCATACCAGAATACACACAGGTGAGAAACCATATAAATGTAATTTTTGTGATTTCAAAAGCACACAGTCATCAAATATAAACTCCCATATGAAAGTCAAACATGCTCAATTAGATTCAAGTTTTATTAGTCCATAGTGCCATATTGAAAATTTGGAATACCGAGAAAAAGAAGAAGAAAAAAAACTTAGTAATATTAATGATGTAATACATGATAGGAAAAACCGAAATAAATTACCGTTTACAAGATTTTACGCCAAGGTTAGGATTGAAATGACAATAAGGGTACCTAGTACCTACTACCTATTTGTCTGGTGAAAGTTTTCATGATTATGCACAGGTTCCAATCGCAAATCCAATTAATGAATGAATTAATTAATTGGACCTTACCAAGTACCTACATTGTGGTCTACTTTTTTCTTCTTCTTCTTCTTCTTCTTCTTCTTCTTCTTCTTCTTCTTCTTCTTCTTCTTCTTCTTTTCAATTTCCTTATCCAATAGGAAGGAAAGTAATTAATGTATTTCATTACTTTCCTTCAATGATTATCTTGTTAATGTGTTTATTGTTAATTATTTATTATTGTTTTAATCAGGGAATTTAGAAAGTAATAACATTGTTATAATCAAAATATGATAGTACATATTCTAAATGCAAAGCATAGATATATTATTATTAATTTCAATGTTGATGAACAATTTTATTTTTTTGTGATTAAAATATACATACATATTTTATTTTTATATAATTATCTTTTTGTTCTAATTTAATATAAAAAAAACTTGTTGTAATGATGAGTTCTATTATTAATTACACATTATTATTAGTCTGACTAAGGGACTTTAACTTTAAACAAGGAGTAGACCAGCTTAGTCTGGCTGGGGGACTTTAAACAGCGAGGATACCAGCCTGAAATTTCCCTTTTGCTAAACAAATAGCAAAGGTTTAGTGCGAAGGGCATCCCCTCTAACTTTTTGAAGCCAAAACCAAATGTCAGCCCAAAGCAATTACCCTAGCTAGAGCTAACACTTCAGTCCAATTCATTAATTTTTAAGAAACTTTGTTCTGTGTTTCAAACGCCCGGGGCGCACGCGTAATATCACGTGATACAATATCTGGAAAATCACATCTCGGCGTCACACATGGCCTTGTTGCTTAGAGACTAGAGTGTAATAAATAAATATTTTTGCAAATAAAATAAATGAAACCACATCTCGGCGCGAGTTTTGATCTTTGATTGATTCCTCTGGTGAGTAGCTACACGGTTCAGAGCCCGTCAACATACAACTGATGATTGGGCGTGATACCAGTGTGCTTCGACGCATGATATCACATGAGGTGAGACTGGGCATGACATCACATGAGCTCACGTAACGTAAGGGTAGTGTGTTTCTACCTTTACACTCAGACATAGTTTGGTTCCTGTAAATATTTCAAACACTTTTTGTGCAACTTTACATCATCGTTTGTACCTGTAGGTCGCGAATCGGTGGAAAACTTTGGCTGTATAGTAGACAGAGCACATTTTAAAGAACATTGCTGATGGTTTTCATATGAGACATAGTATGAACAAAATAAAAATCATGAAAATCCGAATAGTTGAAGTTTTCTGGGTATTCTTAAACCTTGAAGCTTTGTACAGTGTTGTTCTTGGGACACACTGTACCTATAATAATAATATATAATAATTTTTACAATAAAATGCAAAATAATAATATATTATTTGTGTATTTACAGAAGTAATAATATGCCAAAAATGTAACGAAAAACTAGTCAATGATACTGAAGATTTGGTCATTCATTGTAAAACATGTGAACATATGGATAGACCAGATGTATCTTTCAAATATTTGTGTTATGGTTGCAATTATCATGCGTATGATTGTAGTAGAATGAGAAGACATATTCGAAGTCATCTAGGAGAAAAACCGTATAAATGTCTTATTTGTAATGTACAATTTTCACGAAATCATTCTTTAAAATCCCATCTCAAACTCCACCATTGTTCTGATACGTTGGTTGCAGTCTCCGTGTCGGAAGGTTCATCAGATTTAAATCCTTAAGTAAAATGTAGTGAGATTTAAATCCTTTCATAGGCTCTTCTCGTCAGAATAAAGTTCAAATTGTGCTTATAATAAATACATAAGCTACATATCTCTCCAATGATAATAATAATAATAATGATTTTATTGACACGCGCAGGGTATATTCTGAAGACTGGACATCTTGAATATAAAAGCTGGGAAGTCATAATTTACTCTTTGTGATACATACTAACTTTTACAACCAACCTCAGTGATGTACCTTGACTTTGAAACCCAATTCAAGTCATAATATTTAATGAGGCGCCTATTTTAAATGAGGAATGACATTTGTGACAAGCACTCTTGCTTAACACAATTAAAACTCCTTTTTTTTTCAATAACCTTTACAGTAAACCAGTAAAAGTTTTCATTTCATTTATTCCCAATTTTTTACATTTTACAGATATCTCCGATATCAATAACCTTTACAGTAAACCAGTAAAAGTTTTCATTTCATTTATTCCCAATTTTTTACATTTTACAGATATCTCCGATATTGTATGCCAATTCTGTAAGGAGAAGATAGAGAAAGAAATGGACAAAATTTTATTTCATTGTAAAACGTGTACACAAGTAATGAGACCGACCGTATCTCATAAGTTCATGTGTTACTCTTGTGAATATAATTCTTTTGACAGACAAAGTATGAAAACCCATATACGAAGACACACTGGAGAAAAACCTTTTCATTGTCCTTACTGTCCACATAGTACTTCTAGAAATTATAGTCTCAAAATTCATATTAAAATTGTACATGGCCGAACTTAATCCTACTTACTGGATCGAAGGACATTTTTCTCTTTTTAAAATAACGGAAATTTAGAAATACAGGGCGTTTCCTGTTTTAAAGTCTTAAATAAAAATAAGAATATTCTATTCATAATTATGTATTTGGAATCACTTTATTTCTTTAACCTCATTGAAGTACTCGATTTCAATTGCAGCCGAGGCATGGAACTCTACAATGTTGTAATCTTATATTTTCAGGTTCTATATTTGTTGTGACTGGAGAAAATAATGAAGTTGTACAATTATTCTTAGTAGGGAATGAGATAGAACAGAAAGCATCTATTGACAATGAAACACCTCCTATCATTAAAAACGAGATTGAAAACAAAATCAATGATTCATGTCTTACGGCTGAAAATGAACTTGCTAAAGAAAATGATGAAACTTTGAATGTTGAGAAAGATCCATTATCTACCTTGAACAGAAGAAAATCTGCACGGAATGTACGGAAAAGAAATGATTCGAGTTTAACTGACGACAAGGATTTAAGAAACGATTACTGTATCTATTGTAAAAATCAAATAACTACAGAAATCATTGAACATTGTAAAACTTGTACTGAAATGCCAAGACAAAATGAGCGGTATAAATTTCACTGTAATGTGTGCACATATCATTCATACAATGGATATCATATGAAGGTACATCTTAATATGCATTCAAAATATCGACCATACAAGTGTGATTTTTGTAATTATGCTGCTATACAGAAATCTAGACTTAGAGAGCATATGCGAAGACATACGGGAGAAAAACCATTTAGTTGTGCTTTATGTGATTTCAAATGTGCCATCGGTACTATATTAACTACACATCTTAAAACGAAACATCCCAAGTGTCACTCTAAAGATAAAAAACCAAAGTTTATTTATGAGTCTCGTAGGAAAAACTAAAAAAAAAGACAACACTTCAAGTTTTATAATCTACTAGCCGAAACCCGTCGCTTCGCTCCGGATTTCTGCTAGTAAATCCTTAAGGCAATCAAATCAAATTAAGACATGTCTAGGGATACCTACATAACTCCCACTCCCTTCCCCCTGAAATAGTGCATAGAACGTCGAGTAAAATTGTTTAAAACACAATGTTTAACGGATTATATGGACACTAAAAATGATTTTGGGTGAGTAAAAACACTTGGCTTTATATTTTACGTATATTTACGAAAAACATAAAGCCAAGTGTTTTTACTTACCCAAAATCATTTTTAGTGTTTGAATTGTTTTACCAAGTGTGTGTACCAACAAATAAGTTAATACAAACTTATTCCTTTGATGGAATATATGCATTACGAACCAATCTTATATTATAAGAACAAGATCCATTCACTCATTCACATTTCACACACTGATCGCTCTATCTCGAGAACCACAACACCTAGAAAGCTGAAATGAGATCCATTCACTCATTCACATTTCACATTTCACACACTGATCGCTCTATCTCTATCGCTCTATGACAACACTTCAAGTTTTATAATCTACTAGCCGAAACCCGTCGCTTCGCTCCGGATTTCTGCTAGTAAATCCTTAAGGCATGGCCGTTCATGTCACTCATCCATTTAGTGGTCTTGCTCGGCGTAGCTTAACAAAAACGAACCGGAAAGTTGCCTATAACCTTCACCGGAGTGCAAGCAATAAGTTCACAAAGTTTTATAGCAATCGGATGAGCGGTTTGGCCAGGCATAAAGTTCGAACAAACACACACAAACTACCGGAGTAATATGCCATTTCAGACTTGTTTTCAATGTGCCGCCATTTTGAATCGGTCGAATTTTCTGAAACCGGTCTTAAATTAACGGCTGAAGTGTTAACTTTCTCGCTTTGACTTCATAGGTCGTCGCGATAAATTTCAAGATCTGAGGTCATTTATGTCAAAAACGTGAATTTTTTCTAAAGAATTTGCCTTTTACCCACCGTGCTCGGCGTAGCTTAACAAAAACGAACTGAAAAATAGCTTATAACCTTCACGGGAGTGCAAGCAATAAGTTGACAAAGTTTCATAGCAATCGGATGAGCGGTTTGGCCAGGCATAAAGAGTTTTGTCGCTATAGCTGAAAACCGCCAAAATCGGTCAAAATCTGTCCAAAAGCGGTCAAAATACCGCCAAGCGCAGAAACCATCTCAACCAAACATCTTTTGTGTTGCATCCTTGTCAAATTTGTTAACTACATACCAAATTTCAAGTCTCTAGCTTATACCGTTCCCAAGATATTGTTAAATAACACCGAAAACCGCCAAAAAGCGGTATAATGACGCCAACCGTTGCACCGGTCTTAACCAAAAGTTTTTTGTCGCATCCTTGTCACATTTGACAGCTACAAACCAAATTTCAAGTCTCTAGCTCTTACCGTTCTCGAGATATTTTGTTTACAGACAGCAAAATGAAGTTAAAACAAATTAAAAAACTCCATACATAGCAAAATGTTTCATGGTTGATTAAGTCAGTCACCTAAATGTTTAATCTTTAAATGATTATTGATTGAAGACATATGTGCACTCTTAAAATTACAGAAGTAACATGTATACGGTTTTTCACCAGAATGCTTTCTAAGATGTCTTCTCATATCTATTGATTGAATAGTGTGGTAATTACAAACTATACACGAAAATTTGTAAGTAGCGTCGGTTCTAGGAATATAGATACAAACCTTACAATGTTCGAGTAAGTCATTCTCATTGGATTTAGTAAAGTATTTCATACAATACTTGCATTTAATAAGGTCTGAAATGGTGTGATATACGAGTAATTATTAGAAATTTTGTCATTTAGTTCTTTCAGACTATACAATACTAGCCAAACTTGTAGAAAAGGCATGGCCGAACTTGTAGAAAATAATAAAAAATACGGTCGCGCTGCGCGCCCCCTATTAGCTGCATGGTTTATTGTTTCCTTAAATTACAATCCCACGAAGAATCTTTAGTTCAACATGCAAAAAGATGTTCCTACGTTCCTAGACCAAATATACAGTTCAATTTTTATATTATAAAATCAAGATCCATTCACTCATTCACATTTCACATTCACACACTGATCGCTCTATCTCCTGAACCACAACACTTAGAAAGCTGAAATTTGGTAGGAATATTCCTTTTATGGTCTAGGTGTGCAATTAAAAAGGATTTTGCGAAAATCTAAACCGATCCTGAGATATGATCAAATTTTGATCGCTAAAATCTTCACCATAAGTTTGGCCATTCAGCTAGTATTAGATAAATAAAATTGTAGATTTGTCTGTACTTAGAATCGTGAAATTTTTAGTTATTCTTACTCCTTATGCATCCCCGATTCCAAAAATCACAGTAAAAAAATTTCTGTCTGTATGTGTGTGGGTGTGTGTGTAGTGGTTGGTTGGGTGTGTGTGGTGGATGGGTGTTGTGTGTGTGGTGGGTGTGTATGTGCGGTAAATATGTGGCTTATGCATCCCCGATTCCAAAAATTACAGTAAAAAAATTTCTGTCTGTATGTGTGTGGGTGTGGGTGTGTGTGTAGTGGTTGGTTGGGTGTGTGTGGTGGATGGGTGTTGTGTGTGTGGTGGGTGTGTATGTGCGGTAAATATGTGTGTGTGGTGTGTGTGTGTAATGGGTGTGTGTGTGTGTAATGTGTGTGTGTGGTGAGTGAGTGTGTGTGTGTGTGGTGGGTGTGTGTGTAATGGGTGTGTGTGTGGTGAGTGTGTATGTGTGGTGTGTGTAATGGGTGTGGTGCATGTGTGTGGTGGTCCCGTACAAAGGACGGGTCAACCACTAGTATGTAAATATATTTGAATCGTTTTAATTTTTAACTTGTTTGAAATACCTATGTATCTATGTAAAAATAAATTCTGTAGATACTTAGTTATCTACTTTTGTTTTCAAAAATCCTGTATTTTTTTTTTCTTTTTTGTCTTTTTTTATATTTATTTTATACATGCATGTATGTGCTTTTTATGTCTAATGGATCTTTTAAATTCATAATTTGTCCACCGATGATATACATTGTGTTTATTCCTTTTTTACTTTACAGTTATTTGTCAATATTGTGAGGTTCGTCTAGAGTCAAACTCCAAAGAGTTATTGGAACATTGCAAAACATGTAAAAATTTATCGCGCCCAGATGTTAGTTTCAAATATGTCTGCCTTTATCAGAAATGTTCTTATCATACGGGAAATTCTGATCATATGCGGCGACACATTCGAAGACATACTGGAGAGAAAGCATTCCATTGTCCACATTGCGAGTATCGCTGCTCGCAACAATCAGCGCTCTACAATCATCTAAAACGACATACGGGGGAAAAACCATTTAAGTGTACCATTTGTAGTCATAAAGCAGCGAGGAAGGATCACATGAAAAGACACCTGCAACTTAAGCATAACGCTGACTTGTCTTCTATGATAAAACTACCCAAAGACAACTATCTTGATGTGATTAGCTTCCTTTATTTAGATCAAAATAATCCAGAATCTTAGAGTAATTTATATTTACAAATAATTTATTATTTATAATTGTTTTCACCATCATCGTCATCCATCATCATTATTATTTGAATGACTTGTAGTTTGTAGTACATGAACACTCCTGGAAATATTGTTTTCGTGGTCTTACCCTGGTTTTCTTTTCTATCGCTGTCCTGTCAAATTCAAATATGTTGTTGACAAAGTATTTGTGTTAAATGATATAGCGTTCAAGTTTGAGTTTTATTATGTTCATCCACTTTTTTCCATCGACCTCGTCTTCATCGATTTTCTCCTCATCCACATCTCTATTAGGTAGCTCCAATTTTTACTTTCTTTTTCAACTGTAACCATAAGTAAGTACAGTCCAAGTTTTTTTAAAAAACTTAGTGCTTAGAGAAAGAAAAAACGCCTTTTTAAACCTGTTATTTATTAAACAAATTTATTGAATGGGTCTAGTCTGATTCCCACCTTTTTCTATGTGTTTGCTTTATTTACAATGACAAATATTAGTTTTTAGTTCAGATGGAACTAGTGGACTTTCTAAACATTAGTAGTTAGTAGACCTATTTCGTTTTGTTCTTTTATTAATTCTAATTCCAGATAAGTATACATAGTAGGAAGGATTAAAAAGTAATTTCAACCACGAACCATAAGTCCAAGCCCGGAATTATTTTTCCAAATTATAATAAATAGAAGCTCATAAAATCACATTCATTTTGTATACATTGTCCAGTAACACATGTTTAATTTCATTCTAATTATTTCAGAGATTATTACTTGTAAAGACTGTTTTGGTCGTATAAAAAAATTCGATGAAGAAGCCTTATTACAGCACTGCAGAAATTGTGTCAATGTCACCAGACCCAATTTGTCTTTCAGGTATACTTGCCTTGTATGTGACTACCATACCATCCATGCAGCAGATATGAGAAAACATTTACGTATCCATACCGGGGTAAAACCATTTAAATGTCAGTACTGTTCATATACATCTTCTCGGAAAAATGTGATCACTCAACATATATTGATTAAGCATAGCTGATTTCTAAAAAAATCCATTTTTTTCCATATCTTACGTGAATTTTCTGCCGTTTTTTTTTATTTTTACTGCGGTAACTTTTCTAAACTTACTTAGTCTTGTAGCTCTCCTCCTTGAAGTTATCAGTTATCATTCTATTCACTTTTTGAATTTGAATATCACGTCGATCATATTATTGGTGGCTATTTCATTTGATACATTTTGTCAATCTATTGCCAGAGCTATACCATACGACATACGATCTAAACCCTATAGCAGTTCCAGTGAAATTCGATTGTTTTCTAAAGTGATTGTTCTTTCCTTCAAAGTTCTGAGCTTTTCTTCACGCATGAAAAAAAAAATCAAATCAAATTAAGACATGTCTAGGGATACCTACATAACTCCCACTCCCTTCCCCCTGAAATAGTGCATAGAACGTCGAGTAAAATTGTTTAAAACACAATGTTTAACGGATTATATGGACACTAAAAATGATTTTGGGTGAGTAAAAACACTTGGCTTTATATTTTACGTATATTTACGAAAAACATAAAGCCAAGTGTTTTTACTTACCCAAAATCATTTTTAGTGTTTGAATTGTTTTACCAAGTGTGTGTACCAACAAATAAGTTAATACAAACTTATTCCTTTGATGGAATATATGCATTACGAACCAATCTTATATTATAAGAACGAGATCCATTCACTCATTCACATTTCACATTTCACACACTGATCGCTCTATCTCTAGAACCACAACACCTAGAAAGCTGAAATTTGGTAGGAATATTCCTTTTATGGTCTAGGTGTGCAATAAGAAAGGATTTTGCGAAAATCTAAACCGATCCTGAGATATGATCAATTTTTGATCGCTAAAATCACCATAAATACACAGAGTGCAGCTGCAGAGACTGCGGGAGAGAAAACTTTTCCTCACTCGCCTAATATTTGAGTTTCGTTTATGTTTTTAGTTTGACAACCATTTATGGTCTGGGTGTGCAATAAGAAAGGATTTTGCGAAAATCTAAAGCGATCCTGAGATATGATCAATTTTTGATCGCTAAAATCACCATAAGAAATACACGGAGTGCAGAGACTGCGGGAGAGAAAACTTTTCCTCGCTCGCTTATATTTGAGTTTCGTTTATGTTTTTAGTTTGATGACTACAAGTTCGGCCATGCCTTTTCCACAAGGTTGGCCATGCCTCGGGATGATATCTTATATTATAAGAACGAGATCCATTCACTCATTCACATTTCACATTTCATAGTTCACACACTGATCGCTCTATCTCTAGAACCACAACACCTAGAAAGCTGAAATTTGGTAGGAATATTCCTTTTATGGTCTAGGTGTGCAATAAGGAAGGATTTTGCGAAAATCTAAACCGATCCTGAGATATGATCAATTTTTGATCGCTAAAATCTCCATAAGAAATACACAGAGTGCAAAGACTGCGGGAGAGAAATGTTCCGTTCTCGACCAACATTTTGAGTTTCGTTTATGTTTTTAGTTTGATAACCATGCAGCTAATAGGGGGCGCGCAGCGCGACCGTATTTTTTATTATTTTCTACAAGTTCGGCCATGCCTTTTCTACAAGTTTGGCTAGTATTGTATAGTCTGAAAGAACTAAATGACAAAATTTCTAATAATTACTCGTATATCACACCATTTCAGACCTTATTAAATGCAAGTATTGTATGAAATACTTTACTAAATCCAATGAGAATGACTTACTCGAACATTGTAAGGTTTGTATCTATATTCCTAGAACCGACGCTACTTACAAATTTTCGTGTATAGTTTGTAATTACCACACTATTCAATCAATAGATATGAGAAGACATCTTAGAAAGCATTCTGGTGAAAAACCGTATACATGTTACTTCTGTAATTTTAAGAGTGCACATATGTCTTCAATCAATAATCATTTAAAGATTAAACATTTAGGTGACTGACTTAATCAACCATGAAACATTTTGCTATGTATGGAGTTTTTTAATTTGTTTTAACTTCATTTTGAGTGTATCTTTGTTATGTGTGTTTATGTATCTACCTATCGATCCTCTCTGTATTCTTTCAGAGAAAATTCAGTGCAGATATTCAATCCTTAAATTACAATCCCACGAAGAATCTTTAGTTCAACATGCAAAAAGATGTTCCTACGTTCCTAGACCAAATATACAGTTCAATTTTACCTGTCTTGTTTGTGATTATCATTCACCTAGGTCTATTGATATGAGAAGACATATTCGTAGACATACTGGAGAGAAACCTTTTAAATGTAATTTTTGTTTTCAGTGCTTCACCCAAAATGTTTCATTACAAACCCACATTAGAATCAAACATACCCGTTAGTTATCCTATTAAATTCAAATATACATATAATTCCGTTATATTATGTACCTACCTATAAAATTTGTCTTTTACATTCCATATACATAATACGTTAAAAGGAAATTTAAAAAATGTAATCTAAAATTACTCGGAACTTTGACAGTCGCTATAAGTCCCTTATCCAAACCTTGATTTCAGAGAATCCAAAAAAGGGGGCCATTTTCCCGAAGAATAGTTCAGAATAGAATATACCTTGTTCGAATATATTTGATGTGATAGTAAAACAACCAAGGATAAAAGAACAATTCGTTGTAAAAGAACTTGAAAAAATATTATAATAAGATAAGACAGAGAATTGACAATAATACGGACTTTTTATTCCAGAACACGACGGATAGGTAATAGTAAAAAAAAGATACTAATGTTGAAGAAACTTGCTTGTTTTTAGATGTTTCTTGTCGCCATTGTAACGAGTCGTTACAAAATACAATGGACAATTTGCTACGACATACAAAATCATGTAAAGGAATAGTACGTCCTAATGCTTTTCAACACAAATATGTGTGTCTCTATTGTAATTATCATACCTATTACAATGACAATATGAGGAAACACATAAGAAAGCATACGGGAGAGAAACCTTTCAAATGTTTCTTCTGTGAAGCTCGCTTTTCGCGAAAGGATAGTGTTCAAACGCATACTAAGGTTAAACATTGTAACTTTTTTTAATGGCCGAAGGGGAGACTTAAAAAAGAAATATGATGAGTTTGATAGAGGGAACTCTGACTGCTTAAGCGTCATCGTTCCGAATTTGAAATGTGGTCGCGCTATTACGCCCAAAGAGAAAAAAACAAAGGATCTTACCTTTATGCGAATAATAAAATACGACTTAAATGTTCTGATATTAAGTCAAAACAATTCTATAAAAATAATACGAATAAACAATATTTTAATATTAAAATTAAGAAATTATCTTTTTCTTCTTGTTTATATTATTAGATATTTTTTAATGGATACAACATCACTGTATAATTAATTGTTAAGGTATTTATTTAAAGCCAACATGTGATTGCCCAGATGGTCACTCATCAGGACACTAACTACGCTTAACTTCAGTGATCCATTGGGAACTCTTATGTTTAACTTGCTTATTAATAATATCGAATCTACGAGGAGTGATACGACAAAGGTAGATATGACGAGACAACGTGCCTCTCGTACGCCCATGATTGCAACAAATTACAATTATTACCTATACATAATATGTTTGATTATTTATATTTGATTTTCCAGGCCTTTTTGGGCAGGATAAACAAGGTATTCTTTATTAAACTTGATACATAATTTAAATTATTTTTATATAGAAATTATATTTTTGGTAATTTGACAATTTTTACTCTCTTTTTTTATTATTATTATTATTATTAATTACTCCATTATCTATTCTTTCAGAAAGCACCCGCATATATTGCACATTTTGTAGAGATCCACTGTATAACGATTTGAAAATCTTGCTGCAGCACACAAAAAACTGTAAAGGTGCTTTTCGAGAAAATGACTCTTACCGATATGTGTGTATGGTTTGTCCATATCATTGTAGACAAAACGAATCTATGAAGAGGCATCTAAGGAAACATACTAAAGATAAGCCATATGAGTGTGGCTTTTGTTCTCTTAAATTTTCAAGACGAGATAATTTAAGGAGACATTTGAAAGATCAGCATAGTTACGATTCTTTTCGTTCCAGCACAAAAAAGCCTGGGAAATATGGAGTTCTCATAGTCAAGGGATCAAACATTTCAACTATGAGAGTAACTTCCCCATCTAGCCAAGAGTTGACAGATGATCATTCGGAAGATATCGAAGAATACCATGTAAAACACGACGACACATCTATTCAACATGAAGAAACATGTGTCCAATATGAATATGACGACGATGAACGCACTGAAAATAAATGTATTAAAGAAGTTTTCGAGAGTTGAAACGTCGGTCAAAAAATCACTTATTTTTCATTCTGATAACGCGCAGTAAGATTCTTTTGACCACGAAATCAAAAGAAAGGCTGCTTCAGTTCAATTTACTTTTTCTTCTTTATTATTATTATTATTATTATTATTATTATTATTATTATTATTATTATTATTATTATTATTATTATTATTATTATTATTATTATTATTATTATTATTATTATTATTATTATTATTATTATTATTATTATTATTATTATTATTATTATTATTATTATTATTATTATTATTATTATTATTATTATTATTATTATTATTATTATTATTATTATTATTATTATTATTATTATTATTATTATTATTATTATTATTATTATTATTATTATTATTATTATTATTATTATTATTATTATTATTATTATTATTATTATTATTATTATTATTATTATTATTATTATTATTATTATTATTATTATTATTATTATTATTATTATTATTATTATTATTTAATTTCCGATCTTTAATAACTTCAAGTATTTACTTCTCTTTCCAGAAGAAGTGTTTTGCAAACATTGCCAAACATCAATAAGTAATAATGTAAAAGTACTTCTGGATCATAGCAGATCATGTATAAAAATGTTGCGTCTTGACTACTCTTATAAATATGTTTGCTATACATGTGATTACCGTACTTTTGAAAGGACCAATATAACACGACATATACGTAGACACACCGGCGAGAAACCATATAAATGTTCTTTTTGTGATTTCAGTTCTATAACAAAAGGAAATCTTGATGTGCACATAAAAATCAGACATGTGTAAAAAAAGCAACTTTCATTCGAAGGTTCAAAAAAGTACAAATACCTCAGTAAAATCATAAAGATCATTATTCATTTTGCTATAGATGAAATATTCTCACGTTGTGAACCGAGACCGAGATGAAGTTAACTCTTTGTTCAAGTCTGATATCCACTTCCTTTTATGCATTTTGCATTCTTTTCACTACAGCTGAACACCTGGATGGAAAAAAGAGAAATTTTGCTACAATTTCCTGTGAATGGATTTTAATTCTCTATTTTTACCATTAGTACATATTGACTTTCAGTACTACATAAGTCATACATTTCCCGTTTGATGAGAATGAAATACAAAATAGTTAAAATCTTAACAATAATAAATAAAAATGATATTAGATACAATGCCATTTTTGAAAATTAAATGTACATTATACTAGCCTACGCTATGAGACGAGCTCCTACATGAAAGATATTTTTCAAAAAAATATATTTTTTCCGTAGACTGTATTAATAAAAATATATTAACAAATATGATTATTTCCATGTCCTTACAGAAAACGGATTCGGTCACAGCTGTCAGCATTGTGGACTACTAATGTCAAATGACGTTGAAGAAATACTACTCCATTGTAAAACATGTGATAGTGCCTACAGACCTAACAGATTGTATAATTATATTTGTTTCTATTGTTCTTATAATACTCACAAATCTGATCATATGAGAGATCATATTAGACGTCACACTGGTGAAAAACCATTTCAATGCACGTTATGTGATTACAAATCCTCTCGAAAACAACACCTGTACTCTCACATTAAAATTCGTCATTCACTATCATAATCGCTAAAAGTCCCTTATCCTAATAACACGAACTTGCTATCAAAACTCTCACAAAGTATTATTGACCCAACAAAGTAGGTTCTACGATTTAACTCGACAGTTTTGCATTCGGTTTGGATGTTTGAATGTTTGTTCCGCTATAACTCGCGATTGCCTGGTCCGATTTTGGTACAGGTTCAAGTTGCATCAAAGCACATCGCAAAGTTCAAATTTAGGGTCCCAGAGTTGAGCGAGGCCGATTTTTGGTCTGAACATTTCAGATAAATTCTGTCAGGACAGGGAAATCTACTTGGTTATTTGCTTAAAATATACATATGTCAAAAATGGTCGTTTTCTTATAACTTTAAAGAGATTTTAATTGTGTTATCCATTTATTTTCCCTCATAAGGAGGTTAGCTTACTCAGGTTACAACTACTCGTATACATAGGTATGGGTGCCTTAATCGAGAAACTTTGTAATATTGTGATTATTACCTAAGGTCTTTTTATTTTGATTACGTGCTTGACAAGCTGTTGATTTAATCTTATTAATAAATTTACCTACGCACCTTTATGCACCACTAAACTGAACCGATGGAACATTGATTTTTACAGGCACCTTGGTGTGTAAATATTGTGAGGCACCTCAATCAAATGATGCCACATTGTTGTTGGAACATTGCAAGAAATGTTTAAAAATACCTCGACCTGATTCCAAGTACAACTATGTTTGTGTTTTTTGCGATTATCATTCTTACTATTCTAGTAGTGTGAGAGATCATCTGAGGCTACACACTGGCGAGAAACCATTTCGATGTCCATATTGTGAATACAGTTCCGCACAGAAAGTTAATTTGAACCTGCATATTAAGATAAAACATGTACTCTGATGAAGGTCCCTTTTTTGGTTATCATTGAGAGTATTTTTGATACCGTGTTCGGGTAGAATATTCTACCTCTAATTTTAAAGGAATAATAATAATACTAATAATAATAATAATCATCATAATAAATAATAATAATAATTAATTCAAAGTTCAAAGCACTTATTCCAACAAACTTTGGTACGCTACTCAGTGTACAAAAGATAAGGTGACTTATGTCGTAAATTCTCTATTGTGTATGTCCATACAAATAGGTATGTATGTCCATGCAAATTGCAATCTATCAGTCCGATGCAACTTTTTGTTTCGTTATAATAAGCACTTGATCGCTTAAGACTAGTTGCTTCTATGTCCAGTGTGCCTAGAAGTTATTATGTTTTATTTCTATTCTACAGTAGTGGTTTAAAGGTTAGTGAGGTGGACTTCAGATTTGAAAGTTGGTGGATCAAGTTGTTGTAACAACTCATGAAATTTAGCATAGTGTATTAATCGAGGAACAATATTTGTGACAAACAATGATTCTAAACACAATTTAAAGTCAAATTCCTAAACTCTAGAAATAAATCTAGATAATTTATATCCATGTGATTTTTTATTTATATTTAGTCGTATTTTATTAATATTTCCCTTGATTTCTCGAATAGATAAAGTAATGAAATAAATAATAACGAAAAAAATGCAATGATCTATAAACTAATGTTTTTCTTAAATAAAATTACAATCAGAATGGCAATATTTCCAACCACTTATACAACTTTTTTTTTTTACAAATACAATATATTATTGTTTATTTCCTTGCAGCCGAAATGTTAACATGCAAATATTGTTATGAATTCCTTCCAAATGATGCTGAAATTATAGCGGACCATTGCAAGTTTTGTTCATATAAGTTGAGACCTGATAAAACGTACATATTCACGTGTTTTGCTTGTGAATATCATTCCGCTAAACGATCTCACATTAAGGAGCACATCAGACAGCACACGGGGGAGAAACCATTTTCATGTCTTCTTTGTGAATATAAGGCAGCGAAAAAGAGCAATTTAACGAAGCATATGTCAAAGAAACATCCATCAAGTTATGAGGATCCTTTTTTCGTTTCCTGACCAAATTGGAAAGGGAAACTCGGAGAAAGGTAGAAACGAAAAAAAAAAAAAAAAAAAAAAAAAAAAAAAAAAACGTAGAAGTCCAATTTTACACCGAAAATGGCACACAGTTAAAACTAATTCTTATTTATAATTGAGAAATGAAAATATACTCTTCTTTATAAAAAAGTAAAATAATAATAATAAATACATACATAAAAACCCTTCTCGCTTAACAATTCAGTAGGTAGTCGTGATAACACAGGATCATTTTTGTTCATAATTATTATATCTTCAGGTTGACAATGTTAGAAAGTATTTAAAATTAAAACTGAAATTTTGTTTAAAAAAAAATAATAATAATAATTTAAGTGCATGGTAAGCCTTCAACTTTTGAACGGCTAAAGTTAATCATAGAAAGGTTAAATTTTGGGAGTCTATCTTAATAAATGTGTTTGTTTTATTTTAGGTGAAAATTCGTTGTGTCATTTCAGGGGTAGCCCCAGAAGGGTCAACTTTAAAATCTTAAATGAGATCCCACTCCCCATTTCTCAAAAAACCGTTGCCTCGCATTGAATTTTGATCATTTGTAAATTCAGTCTGTATCACTCTTAATTTACTTAGTTTCAGATTTATACTGCCGATATTGTAAGTGTTTGTTATATTCCAACACAGAACAATTGCTATCTCACAGTAAATCTTGCTCATTTGTAACGAGGTTGGACAGATCTTATTTGTACGTTTGTTTGTTTTGTGAGTATCACTCGTACAACTCTGGACGAATGAGAACTCACATCCGGATCCATTTGGGTGATAAACCATTTAAATGTCAGCTTTGCAATTATGCTACGTCTCAAAATTGTCACCTTACTGTTCACATGAAAATCAGACATAACTAAATGAAATAAATAGGTATTATACATAATTATACCTACTTAGGTGTTCCACAAAAGCTTATTTGGAGAGTCAGTCATAATCAAAATTATGAAAAGGATCTATTTTATAAATTAATATTTTGATCTTTTTTACTCATAATGTTCTCATACCTTCTCATCTTGTACCTTTTACTCATTATTCCAGACCTAATTTGTCAACATTGTAAATGCTACATAGATAATAATACGGAAAAAATACTGGCGCATTGTAAAACATGTTCATATTTATCTAGAATGGACCCAACGTATTTATATGCTTGTTTGTGGTGTGATTATCATACTCTCAATTCAGGTCACATGAGAGATCACATCAGGCGGCATACTGGCGAAAAACCATTTGTATGTCCGTTTTGTGAGTATACTACGGCCAAAAAGAGTAACTTAACGATTCATATTACAAGACATCACAGACATACGTAATAGAGAGGAGTGTGCACCATTCCGGACTGTCGCAAATCATTCATCTTACACCTATGTATTTTTCGATTATTTTTTCAGAATTAATTTGTCAATACTGTAAACGTTCCATCAATAATAATACGGAAAACATACTATCTCACTGTAAAACATGCTCAAATGTGTCCAGATTAGACAGATCCTACCTATATGTATGCTTACTTTGTAAATATCATACTTTTAGTTCAGATAACATGAGAATCCACATCAGAAGTCACACAGGAGATAAACCATTTGCATGTCCTTCTTGTGAGTATACATGTTCCAAAAAAAGTAACTTATATAGTCATATAAGAATCAAACATTGATATTGCTTAAAATTATGCTTAATTGCTGCAGAATACATACAACGTTATCAGTGACCAGCAAAGTAGAGGTACCTAACCGTAACCAGCTAGTACTAATATTAATTGACTATAATTGCTGGTAGGACACATTTTAGTTCCACGACTCAACTGTGTGTGTAAAAAATAATAAAATAAAATAAAAAAGTCTGTAATTTCTTTTATCTTAAGTAAATTGATCATACTCATACTCAATCATTCTATTTCTACTACCTACCCTACAACAAATTTTAGCCCTTTAATTTTTAAGCAATTTGTATTTCTGTGTTGAAATAACATTTCCACTGATTTTTCAGAAATAATTTGTCAATATTGTAATTGTTGTATTGATAATAATACGGAAAGCATACTGGCACACTGTAAAACATGTTCACATGCGACAAGATTGGGCAAATCCTATTTATACGTATGTCTGTTTTGTGATTACAACACCTATAGCTCAGATCACATGAGAAATCATATCAGGAGCCATACAGGTGATAAACCTTTTGCATGTAAATTTTGTCTGTACACGGCTTGCAAAAAAAGCAATTTGACTAGTCATGTTAAAATTAAACATTCGGCTTAAAACGATATTATGTATCATAATATTTTTCTTCATTTATAAAAAATCGGATTTCTCATTTCTAACATTCCAAAAATTACGATATACTATATCAACCTGCTTTTTGATATCACAAATCGATTGTTCATAGGCATAGGCCTTTTTCTACCTTTAGAAACAACGATAACTGAAAAATTCCCAATTCAACCAGTCAAAAGCAAGGGGTCGCCTGTCGGGAAGAATTTCTGGGACAAACTGAATGAGTATTTTTTTTATTGAAGTCTATTGTAACTTTTGATGCAAAATGGGGAATACAATAAACTTTAACTATGTTATACCTACAAATAGTAAACTCATTTTAATAAACATCCTCATATCGACGTTTTATTAAAAAAATGTGATCTTCCTACATTTCGTGTGTTTTACTCCGAATATATCTGTGTAGTAGTTAGGTAGTAGGTACCTATTATTGTATTTCGGGTGAACTTTGACACCTATTTATATTTCTCTCTATTACAGAACTTAGATGTCGATTTTGTCAGTGTGGATTGAACTCTGATATAGAATCATTGCTCACACATAGTAAATCATGTACGGATTACAGAACTTAGATGTCGATTTTGTCAGTGTGGATTGAACTCTGATATAGAATCATTGCTCACACATAGTAAATCATGTACGGTGCCATATAGAGAAAACCCAAGTTTCCAACTTGTTTGCTTGTTTTGTGATTATCATTCCTACAATTCAGGACACATGAAAAATCACATTAGACGTCATATAGGTGAAAAACCTTACAAATGTAATATCTGCCATTTGGAAACTATACAAAAAAGTCAAATGACGCTTCATATGAAAATTAGACATTAGTAATTTTTTTCTTCTTCTACTGCACTATGAATATTCTAAAATATCTACCGACCTATTTGTGGTAAAGCTAAGGGCACTTCTATAATACTTGTTTTATTTAAGTATAAGTTATACAAGTATTTTATCCGCTGCTCAGGAAGTCTCCTTTCTTGCTGGAGATTTATACACGCAAGTAACGTGAATATACAATATACATTTCCTAATTGAACTATTTCTAGTTTATGTGTTATTTCAGAACTTGTCTGTCAATATTGTAAATCTTCATTCCATTCAAACACAGAGATTTTACTCATTCATTGTAAAACATGTCCGTATGCACCAAGACCGGAGAAATCTTATCTCTATAATTGTCTAGTCTGTACATACCACTCATCAAAATCTACTCATATGAGATATCATATTAGAATGCATATAGGCGATAAACCATTTGGATGTCTGTACTGCGATTATACGGCTTCCATTAAAGGTCATATAACCACGCATGTGAAAATCAAACATTCAGAACCTCATCTGCCAAGAACCTAATCCGGAACCTCCGATGTGCCAGCCTATTGTGAAACCTATTCAGCTATAGAGATTGCCTGAAAATCTATAATACATTTTATATGTAACTTGAAAAAGTCATGTGGGTAACTTGGAAAATTTCTATACTTCGGTATATACAACATCTACATACATAATATACTCGTATCCATCTAAAATACATAATAATATGATTATTTTGTAACTTGATTTCAGAACTTGTCTGTCAATATTGCATATCTTCATTTCATGTAAACACAGAAGTTTTACTCAATCATTGTAAATCATGTTCGTATGCACCAAGACCAGATAAATCCCATTTATATAATTGCCTAATTTGTTCATACCACACGATCGTACGTTCACGTATGAGAAACCATGTTAGAATGCACATAGGTGAAAAACCATTTATCTGCCCAGAATGTAGACAAAGATATTCACAGAAAAGTCATTTGACAGTTCATTTGAAAACAGTACATTCACTTTGACCGATTATTTCAAGCCTCTATCTTGAGCCGCTCAAAAAGTCTGAGGAGAGAAACTTCATGATAATTTTAATATAACCATAAGTAATCTGAAGCATAAAATGGGAATTGTCATTTAAAAAACAAAAGCTTCATATATCTGTGAACAACACTACATAATTTACATGCCGAACCTAAAATCAAGGCATTATGTGTTTTTATCTCGTTTCAAACATATAATGTTTTGGGCCACCCTGTTTGTCCTAATAATTTTCTTCTCCATTTCAGATCTAATTTTTTGTCAGTATTGTAGAAATAAATTAATGTCTGAAACTGAGTTTTTGCTTTCACATGGTAAATCATGCTCCTATGCATTACGCCCTGACCGATCTTTTTTGTACGTTTGCCTTTTTTGTAATTATCACTCGAATAACTCGGGACATATGAGGGGACACATTAGAAGGCACATTGGAGATAAACCTTATAAATGTCAACATTGTTCGTATAATTCTTCCCGTCAAGATAACTTGACCACACATGTGAGACTTAAACACGTGGTGGATGATCCGATCTAACATTCGGTAGGAGAGAAACAACCTCAGACGTTGCAGACATTATTTCAAAATTTCCAACAGCATTTCCTGTCGTTATTGTGACCGATTTTAGTACTAACGATATCAGAAGAAAACGAAAAAACCTTTAGAAAGGGAGGTGAGCAAAGTTGATACTAGTAAATATCGAATCCGATATATCAAAATGATTTTTTTCTGTGGGTTTTGGAGAGCGCTGAATAAATTTGGTCCTGATTACTTATTATTTATGTTTAGCCCTCATGCCTTTTCGCAATAAAATCTAACTCACAAAATGTTAGGTATGTAAATGTGAAATATCTAAAATAAATGTTTTGTCTGTTATTTCGTCGTGCCATACATTTTGATAATTATAAATATCAACAAGTTTCTAAAATATGTACCTGACTTCATTCTTTTCCAGATCTAGTATGTCAATTTTGTCAAGTCTCGTTAGAATTTAATACAGAGCGAATATTATCTCATTGCAAAGAATGCAAAATACCTATCAGACCAGACAGAAGTTTTTCTTATGTGTGTAGTTTTTGTAATTATCATTCACACGATTCAGGTCGAATGAGAGCTCACATTCGAAGTCACATAGGAGATAAACCATTTAAATGTGACCATTGCAGTTACAGTTCGGCACAAAAATGTCACTTGATTCGACATTCTGTTATTCACGTTGACAGTCAAATATTAAAAATCAAATATTCCTGACATATTAAGAATTACGCCTCGTTGACTCCCAGTTTTGGTAAACTTGTATTACTTTTTGTTTGTGAGCGTTAATCTAAGGAAATCTGTATCTTTCTTTTTCCCAAGAAAATTCGCAATTGAAGAAAGGTTCATAAAGAAATTGTCATCAGTAAAAATATTTTCATTGTATCGTTTCTTGCTTTTATTCTTTCTCTAATATTTTCATAATAAATTCAAACGTCTTTTATATAGTACGTCTACATGTATGCGTAAAAATAATTATATTTTCAATTATAAAATGTTTTATAAAACGTGTGTGTTTATTATTTTTATTTTGAAAGGTTGAGCTTTTTCGTGGTACCGATTCCGCTAGAAGTAAATTTAATAGGTAACAATTTAGTTTTAGGAAGCAATGTGTTTGCTGTTTAGGTACCTAGAGTTTTACAATATTATGTTTTGTACCATTGTACCTACCTATTGTATTTATTTGTTATCATTGCTAGTAGTATTATTTATTAGTTTTATTTATGAAGTTTTAGTGTCGTTTATAATATTAATTTAATTTTTGTTAGTGTGTTTTTCAGTTGTGCATGTGTCAGTTCCCCGTTGTTGATTTTACTTGCTATTTAATACCTATTGAATTACATTATTTTATTTGTGTCAAAGGTATGTATGTTTCGGTTATTAAATTATTCAAAACAAATGAGAATTGGTCCTGAAAAAAAAAAAAAAAAAAAAAGAAGTTATAGTGTAGTGGTATCCATCGTAAAGTGAATGTGGTAAGTATTCGTGCAAAGTGTACGTACAACTTTGTAGGTGTGGAGATCTCTTCACTCAAAGAACATAACATACCTATCTAAAGAAGTAAAATATTCCTTTCGTGCCTTTCATGTAAACACAGTATGTCCCAGAAGTCCTTCGCGACCCCTTGCAACGTTTAAACGGATAGGAATTTTTCCATTGATTGTATAGGTATAAACAACGGGAAAAGCGGGAAACAACGGGAAAAGCTCATTGTTTGGTGGTGTCAAAATTAAAGTCTGACCCCTAGAAGAGGCATTTTTTAATTGGCATGTGATGATTGATTTTAGCGTGAAATTGAAAAATAAATATATTTCATTTATAAAAAATCGGATTTCTCATTTCTAACATTCCAAAAATTACGATATACTATATCAACCTGCTTTTTGATATCACACCATGGACCGTTATTCCGATTTTTACGAAAATGTCTTGTTAAATAAAAACTAAATGGATAATTTTAAAGTTTTCGTTTTACCTAATAACTGACTGAGAGGAAACTGTATTTTGAAGTCTCTGACTATACGTTCCTGGTGAATATGGTAGCACTTATCTCTTTAAAATAATCCATTGACACTTGTAGTTACGAACAGAAAATGTGGTTTATTGAAGCACTTGTAAAACGCATTTTTTTCTCTTTCTTTTGTCTTATTTTCAGGTTATCTAGGATTTAGCGGTTCTGTATTCACAGGGATTTTTTGTGTTCATTGTAATTCCAATATTTCTTCAAATCTAAGAGATATCCTGGAGCACTGTCGGTTGTGTTCGTTCATGCAACGAACGGATGTTTTAAAACACAAATACGTTTGCTACGCTTGTTCCTATGCCACCTATTACAATGGAAATATGAAGAACCACATTAGAATACATCTAGGAGACAGACCATTTATATGCAAACTGTGTAACTATACGGCAACGAGGAAAACCCATTTGAATGTTCACATGAGGAATCATGAGAAGAAATTAAATGGTATATTTTAATATGTAAATGTTTAAAAAACTGAATGTTATGAACATGACCGGTTTATAAGGTTAGTATACATAGTACTTACCACATGTGCCATGTTATATTTTATACATATATGTACCTATTATCTATTGATAGATGGCGTTTATGTTTGAAATATGTAATTAAATAAGTAGTATTGTACTTAGAAATGTGTACCTCGTAAGAGCAATATATGTACATAATTCAAGAAAATGAATTCAAAAATATTTAAATAACATTTAAAAGCTTAATTTTTTTAGAAAGTAATATAATATGCTGAAATTTTTATAAGATAAATAAAAATAATTTCATTTAATATCACACATGATAATGGCTTCCTGTTCCTTGTGAAACTCAAGAAGAAAAGCCCCTACTTTGATCTCACATCTCAATATTGTAAAGACATTCATAGAGATATGGATCAATTTATAAAAATGGTGTAGCTTTTAATCTTTTATTATTGTAACTTCTGTGCCAAAACCAGTCATTGTAATAATATTGTAAAGACATCCATAGAGATATGGATCAATTTATAAAAATGGTGTAGCTTTTAATCTTTTATTATTGTAACTTCTGTGCCAAAACCAGTCATTGTAATAGATTTAGATTATAATGCAATTTGTTGTGAATAACATGTCAAAGGTTGGTTTAATTATTATTACTATTATTATTGCCTTTTTTCAAGTTAATACAATCGTAAGAACGGCATACACCGCCCTTCTATCCGGAAACAAGCAATGTTCCTAAGGATAGATGGGTTTGAAATTTTGAACAGCTCTAATTGACATTTATCTTGGACCTGGCATTTATCTTAAGAGCCATTTTGTCTTGGACTTTATTATTATCATCATCATCATACTACAACTATTATTAAAAGCGAACTTCATGTTGAACCAAACCGAGGAACATGTTGTCGCATGGAAATTTCAAGTTTTCTTCTTCTACTGCACTATGAATATTATAAAATATTCTAAAATATCTACCGACCTATTTGTGGTAAAGCTAAGGGCACTTCTATAATACTTGTTTTATTTAAGTATAAGTTATACAAGCATCATCATCATCATCATCATCATCATCATCATCATCATCATCATCATCATCATCATCATCTCATCATCATACTACAACTATTATTAAAAGCGAACTTCATGTTGAACCAAACCGAGGAACATGTTGTCGCATGGAAATTTCAAGTTTTATAGGTAATCTGTTTGTGAACATTGATTTTTTTTCCACATCTATGCATAGTAGGGTCATTTCGTTCCCTATTCTACTACCCGACCTAGACATAACCTATTAGATATTTAGTAGGTATTATGTTAGGATTATTTTAGGTTTTTTTATAAGTCAATAAAAATAATAAAAAGTGATTTTTTTATACGCATTGGAAAATACCCACGTTTTTTTCTTCTTTAAACCTTTTCTTTCTATCAGAACATGAATATTTTTTTATTGAGTTCTAACATTACCCTGCTCTATCTTCCAGTATCTATCGATTGCAAACATTGCAATCAAAGTCTGAACATGGCAGACCTCCTCTCTCACTATCGGGTATGCACGAGTTTCGTCACAACCAAACAGGACTCGGACTCTGAGTCAGAGTTCATCGCGATGGAACCCGAGGTGTTACTACCAGAAACTCCCTCCAGCCCGCGACCTCGCCAGGGATCGAACCTACTGTGCCGCGGCATAGAAGGCCAGAGTAACCGTCACGCCGCGCTAGACAAGGCACTTAAATTTGTTCTGGATCGCGGCTATAGTTACCGCGTAGCTGCATCCATGTTTGGCGTGTCTAGCTCAACCTTGCGGCGACATTTCGTACTCAAGTATGGAGAGCAGCGTCAGGTCAAATACATGCACAACCGCTCTGTACTCAATCCGGACCAGGAGAAGAAACTAGTGCAGGAGATCATCCAAATAGAGCAACGCATGCCGATCACCAAGGATTTCATCGCGTCTTACACGTACATGTTCTGCGAGAAGAATCACATCAACCACTGCTTCAGTAGAGACAAACAGGTAGCTGGTAAAGACTGGATATTGCACTTCTTGCAACGCAACGCAGATGTGAGAGATTTGGTGGCTAAAACAAAACCAAATCATGGAATGTGATTATCATAAATTTGATCCTAAAATTTATAAAGAGTGATGAAAAGGTATAGAATCAATGCCCTCAATGTCTTCAGAATCTTGGGATGGAAATCTGTTTGGGCTATTATCGTATTAACTTATTATACAGGGTGGCCCAAATGTTCAACATTCGGCAATATTTATAAATATCAACTACCAAAATTTCAACTGTCGACGTTGAAAAGTCAAGAGGGAGGGGCGCAAATGACTTTATAAGACGATTTGTACTTTCAAACATGTATACTTACTGATCATTGATTCTCTCTCACTCCATGATAGTTCCTCATTTCTAATTGTCATTCTTCCACTTTTCTAATTGTTAAGCACATAGGTACGTATAAATATGTATTGGAAATGTTTAATTTCATTGTTTAAAGTGTAGACTCGAGATTTTTTTTTTTTTTTTTTTTTTTTTTTTTTTTTAACCTACCTACCTACTTTCGTAACCCAACTTTTCTATAGTTATCAAATTTTCAAATCTAGTCCCATTCATGTTAATCAACTTTTGAACTTGGGTAAAAAAAAAGTTTTGAATAAAGAAGAGACATTTTGCCTCTAGATTTCAACTCAACTTACTCTGTACATTGGTGTGTAATCTTTTGCACACTTGCATGCAAGTTTTCAGATCATTATAAGGTGGTAGAAGTCGTAAAATATACTGAATCACCTCATCTGGTAAATCCAACAAGGACACATCAAAATGTCTTGTTGATATTTCCATAATAATATTGAAGATTTAAAATTTAACCATGACTGAAGGGTGGGAGTTGTGTCAAGAATGGTCAGCAAATGTTCATCCTACATGAAACCTGTAAAGAAAAGAAAGAAATTTTATTTAATCCTATTAAATACACTTGATCTCTCACGGTTTTACTTTTTTACTAGTGGTTGACCCATCCTTTGTATTGGACCACCACTACCACCACCACCACACACACACACACACACACACACACACAAATAGTGGGTAAGTATTGTATCACTAATCAACTTAATTTTTGATGTCAGTTTTCAGTGCCAACACATGTCTTGAGGACTTTAAAGCCATTAGAGAACCAGAAGGAAAGCCTGTACTGGCCCCAGAACAAAGAATCTGGGAATTACAAAACAAACATATGCTAATATACAGAGTTTCAGCAAATGGACAAAGAATTAGAAGGAGATGTGTAGGTTGCTATTCCAAATTGCGATTACATATGGATCGTATAGAAGCACGAAAGAAGACCAAATGCACAAGTTTGTATTGCCCTGCTTGTGTTAAACAACCAACACTATGTTTGATTTGTTTTAATGAAAGACATGTTACATTGGAATTGTTGCCTAAAATTGAGGAAAAGTAATAGTTACCTATCTTTTTTTTTACTATAAATCCTGAATAAAGCTATGGAAACCCCCTGTTTAGTACTATCTTCTATGAAAAACATATTCATCTCTTTATTTCCTAATTATATCCCTTTATCTACAAATAAAACGAATTAACAAGACACTTTTCCATCTTCCAATGAGAATCAAAGCAAAATGAGGCAGTTAGAAGTAAAAGAGGAAATTCAAGGCTTCTTTTTCTACAAATAACTGATTTGACTTCTATCATCTATCCTACATCTACACACCTTGGTGGACACCTACCAAATTTTTACCTATTAAATTTTATTCAGAAGTGTTCATTTTTACTTTCTATAACTGAAGATTTTTTTTTTTTTTTATTATTATTATTATTATTTTGGCAGACAAAAAGGTCCCTAAGACACTGTACCTATTTATACCCAACCCAATAGAAGAAATTCATTTTAAGCCTAACGTAGTGAAGGTGATATCAGGCATTTGCCATGATACTATTTCGGTAAAATACCTCAAAATGGCTAGAAAGTTCTTTTTTCTGCCATCACCATTCGTCTACAAGTCTACAGCTGAAGCCATTAAAACAACAACAACTTTCTGACAGACCTACATCGGAAAAAACGAAACGGTGTATGTATGGGTACGTACTTAGCTACTTAGTTGATATCTGCTGCAAATCGTTTCGACTTACCCTGGTTTATATGATAATGGTGGGGACACAAATGAAATGAACCAGGTTCGACACGGTATTATACGTCATCTCATTATCTTCAATATTCGTGCTCAGAATACTGTTGGTATCTTTATACATCCCCCCAAACATGATCACCTCCCCTCTTCCTCTCACTAGAGAATATAATATCGTAGGCTCTGGACTATTGGTGGCTACATTTTTGATAACTTTCCACTCAATATAACTCTCACTCGGACTCAGCAATTGACTGATGTCTAACACAAAAAGCGCCATCTTAGATTCTTTATTTACAGGCCCACGACTCTGGGCTGTAGACATAGGACAAGATGGGGTCGAGGAAGATGTAGAGGCTTTGCGTAGTTTGAACATTTTCCGCTCGAGTCGTTGTAGTATTTCTAGTTGTCGCTCTCTCTGCCGGTTGGATTGGGCAGCGCCAGGACATCGGAATGCTACCATACGGTCAGCATGATCGTTAGGTATATCTCTACTAGGGGCGCTCGTATCACTTGGACTAGGACTACTACTAATGCTAGGCGCCTCACTACTGCTTGTACTACTCTCTTCCCTCGCATTCTGTCGTGATGATGAAGCTTCGTGGAATTTCCGTCGTAGTGCGTTGAGTTCGCCCCGTCTCCCGTTAATGTTGACATCACGATCATCCACCATGTTACTGCGCCTGCGCAGCGGGGCGGGGACTTCTCCCGGATTGACACTCTCTGGCGGCACGCTCGCCTGGGGTCCGAGCACGATCTTCTTCATAAGACATCCCGCCAAGTACTTGAGCTTAGGATTCTGACTAATAGTGATAACATAGCGACTGTTGATCCGTACAGCGGGGTGACAGAAGATATGCGGGGCGGCATAGTCCTTGTTACGAATAGTGACTGGGGTCCAAGTGAAGAGGTCAGGGTCGGTCATATCGAGTAGCCAGGCATCTGTGTACACCTTGTGCACCCCACCACAGCCACCTAACACGAGTAGGTGGTGACGGTCAATGTAGATTTGACTAGAGCCGTACCTGGAATTAGAGCAATATATTATATTAAAATGAGGGGGAGGGGGCTTTCCTAAGGAAATTTCCATGTGCGGATTCCAGTATTTAAGACCATTACACTCCATCGTTTCATTTACACTTGAAAGAGACCATTTAAATAAAATTCATTATTTGATAGCAAAAGCAAAAAAAAGTCTAGACAGCAACCAACGCACCGTTGCTAAGATATTTATTATTATTTAATAAAATAACAAATAACACATATGAAAGGCGTATCCCAATGGTTTCTTACCTAGCAGTTGGCTTCACTTCACTGGTCGCTTGTTTCCGCCACACCAAACTCTCCAGGTCCAAACACCAGACATCATTCGAGCTCACATTGTTCTCTCGCACTCCTCCAAACACCACCATCACGTGATCATGAAGAGTGGCCGAGTGTCCCGCCAGGGGAGGAGGGGAAGAGGGAGTATTCACAGCTGTCCAGTTGTTCTTGTCTGAGAAGGAAAAGTATAGTTATTTTATTATTTTTTTAAAGAGGTTTGATAAAGGAAATGTGGTAATCTTCGAGTTGACTACCATCGGCTTGAAAGTCCTAATATTTTCACTCTGATTCAGTCTAATTAAACTGTTCAACCGATATGGCAAAAATCTTGACAATTAAAACCTTTAATTCGGGGTCTAAAATATCTCGTGTTTTCATTTCAGGAAACTGTAACTGCTAAGGTCTTATCGTCCCAAAAGCCAAGAAGGAAGACAGGATAGGAGAAAGCCAGCCATTCCGAAAAGAGAGTGTAACAACCAGAATATATCTTAAAATTTTTCTGGGGTGTTCGATTTGAACTAAAACTTAATGGACACAAACATTCCTGAAAGCTATGGCATTAAATCCGCCAGTATCCCATACCCCATACAGTTTTCGTCGTTTTCGTATCCCTCTGGTTTTGCGTGTTCTTCCGTCTATTACCCTGTCAACTTTTAGTGTCTCCCGCGGCTGTTCTACTACCCGACCTCTTCTGGGCTTTCAACATAGCAACGAGTGTTCAGTGTTCATGATAAAGTACGTCTGTCTAATCAACCCTGTTTTGAGACGCCTCACGAACTGATGAAATATACTAACAATCTACATAATTACTTAACACATATGATTTCAAGTTTCACTCATTGCTAGAAAAGTTCAACTTCCTAATATTATAAATCACTTACTGATATTATAAATGTGAAGCTCATTGAAGACGCGCCACGTCTGATGCAGAGGATAGGGGGAAGGCTGTGTCAGTCCTCCGAACAGCACTAGACTGAACTTATATGGCACAATGCTAGCACAGGCCTTGGGTGACGGATAACTACCACTGGTTAGGAGACGGTGCCATTGACGGGTAGACAGGTCTAGGCGCCACAGATCATTGAATGTGGTGGAGGAGAACGTGCAGCCTCCGAATATGTACATGCTGTTGTCTGCAATGACAATATATTAGTTGCGCTGACTTAGGAGAGTTTTCAAACTCAAAGAGTAGGAAAAATGAGGCACTAGGGAATGTTTCCTTTCCTTCTACGACTTTCATATCCGGAGGTACATCAATTTAAAAAATACCGTTAAATCTAGAACTCTGAACTCTTACGTCACGACATACGCTCCCGTACGCGATGACGTCACATCAACTGTCCCAAGCAAAGCTCCCTCGCAGGCAAAACATGCTGACAATGTGAGCTAAATTTTAACGTAACTTTTTTCTCCTCAATATTAGACCATTTTGAACCAGGTAGGTACTTTCGAAAATAACATCAAGTCTGCCCCTGGCGGGAATCGAACCTATGATTTAACGTTCTAAGGCAGACGCGCTACCTTCCAAGCTAACTAGGGCTGGCTATAGTGTTTCACTTACCATGATAACAAGCAGAGTGTGAATACCGTCTTGTGATGGAGGAGCTATCATCCTTAGCACTCATATGTTTCCACTCAATGTTAAAATCACTGATTGCTCGGTTCAGTGATATCTTTGTATAATTCAGCACACCTGGAAAACATAGGAATCATAGGATGTAGGTATGTTTTTTTTTCTTCTTAAAATAAATAAATATTTCAAAGTTTCTGTCACCTGACCATATTCCCAATGCTCTGATAATTCACAGTAACACTTACATCTGTAGGTAGCTATTACTTATTGATAACCATTATCTCTGATATCTACTGATCTATATTTTTTCCTGTGAGTATAGGTATTCATGTACCTACCTACTTTCGTAACCCAACTTTTCTATAGTTATCAAGTTTTCAAATCTAGTCCCATTCATGTTAATCAACTTTTGAACTTGGGTAAAAAAAAAAGTTTTGAATAAAGAAGAGACATTTTGCCTCTAGATTTCAACTCAACTTACTCTGTACATTGGTGTGTAATCTTTTGCACACTTGCATGCAAGTTTTCAGATCATTATAAGGTGGTAGAAGTCGTAAAATATACTGAATCACCTCATCTGGTAAATCCAACAAGGACACATCAAAATGTCTTGTTGATATTTCCATAATAATATTGAAGATTTAAAATTTAACCATGACTGAAGGGTGGGAGTTGTGTCAAGAATGGTCAGCAAATGTTCATCCTACATGAAACCTGTAAAGAAAAGAAAGAAATTTTATTTAATCCTATTAAATACACTTGATCTCTCACGGTTTTACTTTTTTACTAGTGGTTGACCCATCCTTTGTATGTGGGACTACCCACACACACACACACACACACACACACACACACACAGCACACACACACACACACACACACACACACACAACACACACACACACACCACACACACACACACACACACACACAAATAGTGGGGTAAGTATTTGATGCTCACTAATCAACTTTAATTTTTGATGTCAGTTCAGTTCAGTGCCAACACATGTCCTTGAGGACTTTAAAGCCATTAGAGAACCAGAGAAGGGGAAAGGCCTTGTACTGGCCCAGAACAAAGAATCTGGGAATTACAAAACAAACATATGCTATATACAGAGTTTCAGCAAATGGACCAAAGAATAGAAGGAGATGTGTAGGTTGCTATTCCAAATTGCGATTACATATGGATTCGTATAGAAGCACCGAAAAGAAAGACCCAAATGCCACAAGTTTGTATGACGTCATCGCCTACGGGAGCGTATGCCGTGACGTCAAACTTCACGATTTACCGGTATTTTTTAGATCGATTTATCTCGGTATCTAGAAGTCGTAGAAGAAAAAGAAAAATTCCGTTGGTCCTCATTTTTCCTGCTCTATGACTTTGAAACATCACCCAAATAAGCGCAACTGATCTATTATGATTACTTTTTGATGTAATGATTACTGTAATGATCTTATGATTACTCCCCTAATCCCTGAAATCCCCTAGCCCTTGTAGAATTAATTCTAGATTAACTTGAACATAAAAAATCTCCTTTTATGTTGCAGGCAAAAAGTCTTGGTACGAGGAATACAAGCGACTAGACTATCACACGCCCATAGTAGAGACATTATAATAAATGTATATGTGATAGGTACCTATATTATGTTATTATTTTTTGGAACTTTTTTGTCCTCTTCTTTCAGTATTTACACATCTGCGGATATTTTATGGGTACTTGTGCAGAAGTCACATCCGTGGAATATTGCTACCAAAGGAACTGGCACAAACAAGCAGTGACCAGTGTTCTTCTTGCGTTTAATTAAACGCAAGAAGGAGTTTTCACAATTAGACCAGTGATTAGTGTTTTATAGGGTTAATTTAAATACAAAAAGGAGCTTTTCTTTTCCACAGACGTGACTTCTGCATAATTACCATTTTATGCATCTTGGTGAATAGATGTTTGTAAAATTACAAACCCAATACCTATCTAACTAAAAAAAAAAGTGCTATGTGTTCATACTCATTTTGTAGGATGGTAGGTGCTAATGCTAATATTGGTTTAACAATTTTACATACCAATGTGAGAGTACGGCGAATGGAACCGATTGAAGTCTTGTAATATACCTAGTACATATTTATAACATTTTAGATGCAACTTTAACAGATTAACAGCCTTTTAGGTATGAGGATTAATGAGGAATTTTGGAACTTTTCACTTTTCACTTAGGTACTGAAATTTTGGAAGCGAACTGCAACTGAACTGCGAAAGCTGGGTTGCCAGATTAGGTTGGAAAAAAAATCCCTCGTTTGCTCCTGAAAAAATCCCCCTTTCGAGAAAAAAATCCTTTTAAACAAATTAGGTAGGTACATAGGTACTGATCGAATAACCTACGGGCTAAATAATTCCCGGAGGGACGGGCCCAGCTTGTTGATCAATATGTGTAACAGGGTTGCCATTGGTAGGTGCTAATGCTAATATTGGTTTAACAATTTTACATACCAATGTGAGAGTACGGCGAATGGAACCGATTGATTGAAGTCTTGTAATATACCTAGTACATATTTATAACATTTTAGATGCAACTTTAACAGATTAACAGCCTTTTAGGTATGAGGATTAATGAGGAATTTTGGAACTTTTCACTTTTCACTTACTGAAATTTTGGAAGCGAACTGCAACTGCAACTGAACTGCGAAAGCTGGGTTGCCAGATTAGGTTGGAAAAAAAACCCCTCGTTTGCTCCTGAAAAAATCCCCCTTTCGAGAAAAAAATCCTTTTAAACAAATTAGGTAGGTACATAGGTAGATAGGTACTGATCGAATAACCTACGGGCTAAATAATTCCCGGAGGGACGGGCCCAGCTTGTTGATCAATATGTGTAACAGGGTTGCCAGAAGTTACACAAAAATCCCTGATCAAGAAAAAATTCCCTTGAAAAACAAATAAACAAAATGGAAATGATTTCATATTCATTGATGTAATGATTTATTTGATTTCCTTTTTACTTTTTTTTATAAGATAATTTTTTTATCTAAATTGATGACTTGTGGCTTTTAAATTTATTTTAAAATTTTAAATAGATAAAGTAAAGGGGGTTAAACGTTAATCCTGCTTAGTGGCTCAGTCCATAGTGAATTACCTAACCAAGACAGTTCTGTTGTCATTGGTAAGTTTATACCTATCACTCTAATCAGTTATGCAGATAGAGCTTATCTAATCCCATGTATTGCTCTTTTTTCTGAAGAGGTCTGATAGAGAGAATTGTAACAATGGAGGTCTTATTGTCCTGAGTACTTGTCTAGTAGTAAAAAAATTGCTACAAAAATAACTGTCACAATCAAGCAGTGACCGTGACTGTTAGGTTAAACACCAAAAGGAGCTTTCTTTTTCATTGTCATCACTTCTGAATGATTACCATGTCCTGAAAGCCAGCTGTTTCAAGAACAAAAAAAATCTCATCAGTTTGGAAAGTTTTTCCAAGGTGGAATTGAACCCACTTCTTATTGCTTAGGTACAAGGTAGAAGTGCTACTATCCATGCTATCTAAGTACACTTGCTTGCTCCTATCATTGTAATGGAGGGAACATTGTTAAAATTACTAGAAAACACCATCACCAATGCACATGACTTGAAACCAATTGTTGGCTTTGATGGCCAAAATTAGGTTGCCATAACACATTAACCTTCCGTCGGGTGCAATGCTAAACCTAACACATTCAGGCGCAATTCATCTGTGAGATGAAGTCAAAGAAAAACAGATTTGAGCTTTTATTTTTATTTTCTTTGTAATAATTTAAATTAAAACTTTGTATTTCAATTCTGCGAGGAAATGTTGGCAGTATGTCATGTGTGCCATCCCTCAGGGAATGAATTCTTGAACAACTTTGATAATTATTAATAATGGTTATCCTGAATCATGGGTAGGGTTTTAAAGCACATAACTTTGTGCTTTAGAAACCTATTTATGAACCACTTCTTGGGTAAATGAAGGTTGTGCAGGGACTGCAGGGTTTGAAGTAGCCAGCATTATAATATCAATAATTTCATGTTTGCTAATACAGAGCCATGACCTTAGTACCACCTACTCTTATAAGAGATAAAATAAATATGTTCACAGTTATTATGCCTGAAAAAATAAATATGCCTGCCTCGGTGGTGTAGTGGTCAAGGCACTCGCCTGGTAAACAGGAGGGTGTGGGTTCAATCCCAGCCGAGGTTTGGAATTTTATCAATATAATTTGAGAATTTGACCACAATAATAGTGGTAGCCTACTGCTGGAGTAAAGGGACTTTTCAGTCCTATGCGGCAGTATAAATAATAATAATAATAATCTCTAGTAGGTACCTGTGCTGCATATCAGTCAAAAATGTAGTTACTTCATCTCACAGATGAATTTTGCCGATGGAGGGTTAAACAAAATCACAAAGTTGTGGAAAGGAGGCTACTGAAGGCTCAGAATCTAAAGTGCCAATTATACTTGCAATAATATTGTGCAAGTTAGCTTATGCAAGATACTTGCTACTTGTGTGTTTACAGACCGAAAGTCACAGCTAGGAAAGTCTCTTGCACTAGGAACTTGCTGTGTGTTTACCTACTGAAAGTCTTTTATGGATGTTAAAAAAATTGTAATTACCTTTAGCTCTTAGCTCAAAGGTCTTTGATAGGTATAATACAAGGCCCATTGTACATATTCAATTATTATTTTATTGTTAGATTGCCAAAGATCTGAAGAGGGATTGAAATGAGTATCAACTTCATTAGTGCAGACATGAAATAGGTACTTCATATTTTGAAAGTACCTAATTGTTTTAATAATGAAAATGAATATTAATTAAGATTTAAATTGTTACATTTATTCAAAACATTTGCTCTCTACTCATCAGGGAATGGTTTATTTTTGGTCTCCACTCTGGAGTGCAATAAGTCATTATTGTATCAACCTACTCTGTGTTTGTTGCCCTTTCCATAATAGCCCAGAAGAAAATCTAAATTGGTATTTGATTCCAATATTTTTTTTTTCTGTCTGCCTAAAATCAATCAATATTATTTTATAATGCTAAATCCTTTCTTGGTGTTGTGATAAATTTCCTATGTAAGTATGTATTTGGTTTAGTGAGTGGGTATCTTAAAAATTCAGAAATCCATCTACTTTATCTTTTTTATTTAAGAGAATACTTACTAGGTCTTGTCATTTAAAAATCTACATATTCAAGTTAGTTATGTACCTACTTGAGTACAAGGAAGATACTGTTTAGACTTCCTTAACAAAGGTGAGATAATAATAATAATAATAATGGGATAATAGATAGCTAGGTGTAGATCTGTAGACTGTGGAGGTTTTTTTTTTTTTTTTTTTTTTTTTTTTTTGAATTAAAAAAAAAAATTTTATTTCCCTCTTTTATATATTTTTACGCCCGTTATGACTAGCGCTTGCTAGTACAGCTAGTACTTGGTACTTGTAACTTCGAGGTTTTCTGGGCTTTTCTTACATTCTTTGATTCTTACTTCTTACCATTTTCGTCAAATCGTCACTTGTGATAACAAATTCAAATTTTCAAATGTCGCGCCATGAAAGCAATGTTGCCAACTGTTCGGCGTCAAATCACGTAAAAAAAAAAAATGTGGATCTGAAAAAAATAATCCTCACTCAGGGACTCAGGAATCGAATATGAAACCTCAGGTCGGGTCGGCCGGGAAAAACATTTACCGTTCAAAATTTGGGACCGAAAGACCCGAGATTCCTGAGAAATACCCCAAAAAGTTCACACCTACCTTTGGTTCTGAATGCTTTGACGGAGAAAGTTGGCAACATGATTTGACCACGTGACTCGGGTGCTTTCGATTCGAAGCGCCAAATTTGAAATTTAAATAATTTAAAACCACTTTTTTGGGCAAATTTTTTTCGAGTTTCCTTGTCTTTAATCCACTCCTTTATTGACATTATTTCATCGCCACTTTACTACCTGGCTGCCTGATCAACTATTAATCGTACTCACAATGACCTGCTTCTGAATTCAACACACCCCCGCCGTCTACAATCAGCGATCATCAAGACTCTATGTTCATCAAGCCCCAGCTGAAGTGGATATTGTGCAGTTACATGTGACCGCTATACAAAAACCTGTTCATCATCATCATCATCATCATCATCATCGTACCTACAAAAAAAAAAAAAAAAAAATCTGTTCATAAAGATCTATTCTATTCGAATGTAGACACACGCCCCCTAATAGAAATATTCATTTCTACTTTCTACTATTGCCCAAGACTATTAAAGTTATTAAACTCATTTTGTGTGACTCAGGTGGGAGTGAAACCTGTAAGTGTACAAAGGTCCATATGATAAAAATTCAAGTAAGTAGTTATACAGCTACCTATGTAAAACCCCTATCAATTAGTTGTTAAGCAATGGCTCAGTTTTACTAATTTACTTATCTGAGCATTGACTGCAGAGGGCAGTTCTGTGCTGATCTCTATATTGTCTTGTGTAAAGCAGTGTCCAGAGATTGCAATATCCTTGACAATTTGCATGTCGAAGTTAGTTTGAACAAGTAAACCTGTTGCATATGAACTCAATTTCACCATACACACTCAACAGATTGGCCAAACTAGACTTGCTATGTATTTAAACAGTCTACTGTAGTCAAATAGACGAGTAAGTGCCTGTGTGTATTTGAGGATCAGTTAAAACATTTGATTAGATATAGTCCAAACTCTAGTTTTTATCTGGAGAGCCAGCCTAGTTAGTGCATCTGCCTTTTAAGTGCTAGGCTGCGGGTTCAATTCCTGCCCAGGGTAGATTTTATCCTGATGGGATAATGTTCGTTTTGGAACGGCTGGCTTTCCCCTATCCTGTCTTTCTTCTCTCTTCAATTTTGGGATGATATGACCATAGCAGTTACAGTTCCCTCTGTCAAACCTCTAAAAAAAAAAAAAAAAAAAAAAAAATGTACGTATAATACGACAGAGGAATGACTTTTCTTCTTGTGAGTGTGTAGGACGCACAAAATGTGAGAGGCCGAAAGTAAAGGAGAGGCCTAACGTCACTGAATAAGTGAATATGGTAGATCATCAATCACCCGTCTGGGTCAACCGCGTGTAGAAGAGAGACGGGAAAAAAGTTGAGCAACGATGCGCGTGGTTGGTATCCGAATGGGTGACTGTTTCGGCAATCGAAACAGTTTCGAGTCCAAAACAAATCATAAAATTTATCGATGTGTTTCAGAACTCAATCCGACACAACTTGTCCCTCAACAAATGTTTTGTCAAGGTGCCTCGGTCCAAGGATCAACCAGGGAAGGGAGGGTTCTGGAAGTTGGATCTGCAGAAGCTGGAAGAAGGCGGTGGTCGATACAGGAATGTTAGGCGGAAAAGTAAGTTGAATCACCCCTAGAGGGGATTTAGCTATAAATCATACATAAAAAGCCCAATCCGAGACTTAGGTGTGAGGGCAAACAGCCCTGACGGGTGGGTTGGAAGTTGAAAATTGAAAAATATTAGCAATCTCTGAAGACGAGTGGGTATGACACTAGGCTTGCACACCAGAGGTCCCGGGTTCGATTCACGGCGGGGTAAAAGTTTTTCCGCCTTTTAACTGGTTCGGTGTGCACGAACCCTCAAAATTTCAATAAAATTAATACCTACTCAGGATCAAATTCTTGAGGAGGTTTCAAAGAGGGAACTGTAACTATTGAGTTCCGAACTGTCGTTTAGAAGGCAGGCGCGCTACCCTCAAAGCTATTAATTAACTAAGCTGACCCATTCTAACCAATTTGTAGCTAATTAGGTACTTAACTGTCAAAACAACTATTTTGACTTGGCGGGGCGGAGCGCTACCGCAGTCCTTAACAAATGGTCTAATACCACCGTAATGTCCACATTCCAGGCTCCGATATTCAACACAGGAAACAAGCACACCGGCCGAAACCCGCGCCGTCCGAAAACCTCAACACCGCCTACACCAACAACAACTCCATCGCCCCAGGCGAAAATCTGAACAAGCTAGAAGACAAACTAGACGATACGCTAATGGAAAGCGAAATATCCATGACAGACGACATAGATGAAGATCTCATTCTGAGTAATATTCTGCTGTCCGGAGATTCTTATTGGATACACGAGCCGGAGCATATTAGTCCGGATTTACTCGACAGTTTACTGGACTATTTTTAGAGTCCGGATTTAGGCTTTAGGTTACTGCACTATTTCTGTATTTAGACAAAAATGTCCGAAATGGAGGAGTTGCAATTGGGAAAATATTATTAACTCCGAAACTCCGAAAAAGTAACTTCAAAAGGTCGAAAGTTCAATTTTTAATTGCCGTTCTAATGAAAAAGTTCGAAGAGTTGTGACGTCAGATTTCACGTCAAAAATGCGCAGTACCTACCTGATGATTGTGAATTTTTTTCCAGAGTGTAAACATCTGTAAGGTGCATAATGGATAGCTATCACTCAGACCCAGACTCGGACAGTGGTGGAGAAGAAGGAGGGGGTGGGGGATCCTGGGATAATGTGACCGATACCATTCTACTTCACATGTTCCAATATCTCTCCACTCGAGACCTCCTCGCTGCAGGGCGGACTTGTAAACTATGGAACCGGGTCTCCTACGATGAGTTCCTATGGAGAGATTTATTCTACCGGGACTTCAATGTCAAGTGTCAAGTGGGCATTATGCCTGGTAAGGAAAACAACTTAACTTAGATATAGTAAGTAAGGTAAAAATAATAATAGGTAGAGATACTTGGTTAAAAAAAAAAAATACTATTAATGGGGAGAAGTTTTTTTTATGACTTTCTTGTAGCAAGGGTTCTTCAGGAGGAGCTCTTCCACCCAACCACTAACTTTTTCTTTCACGGTGAGCCTTTAAGATATTTCACCAAGGAGGTCTTGAATGCGAATGCCCCAAGACTTTGTGAGTCCCTTACATCCCTATGAAGAAGAAAAGAAGTCTGTAATGGAGCAGTTGCAAATGGGTAAAAATTATAATTAAATGGTCGATTCCTATGGGAAAAATCCAAATCTGTGGTCAAAACTCCGAAAAAGTAACTTTAAAAGGTCGAAAATTCAATTTTTAATTGCCGTTCTAATAAAAAGGTTCAAAGAGTTGTGACGTCAGATTTCACGTCAAAATGCGCAGAGACGCTTGCGCACAAAAAACGAAGCGGGAGTCATGAATTATGACGTCATCGCCTACGGGAGCGTATGCCGTGACGTCAAACTTCACGATTTACCGGTATTTTTTAGATCGATTTATCTCGGTATCTAGAAGTCGTAGAAGAAAAAGAAAAAATCCGTTGGTCCTCATTTTTCCTGCTCTATGAATTTGAAACATCACCCAAGCAAGCGCAACTGATCTATTAGCACATTAGCAGGTAAAATATGTAATTACAAATAAGCGCAACTGATCTATTATGATTACTATTTGATGTAATCTTATATTATAAGAACAAGATCCATTCACTCATTCACATTTCACACACTGATCGCTCTATCTCGAGAACCACAACACCTAGAAAGCTGAAATTTGGTAGGCATATTCCTTTTATGGTCTAGGTGTGCAATAAGAAAGGATTTTGCGAAAATCTAAACCGATCCTATAAATGGTCGATTCCTATGGGAAAAATCCAAATCTGTGGTCAAATCTCCGAAAAAGTAACTTTAAAAGGTCGAAAATTCAATTTTTAATTGCTGTTCTAATAAAAAGGTTCAAAGAGTTGTGACGTCAGATTTCACGTCAAAATGCGCTTGCGCACAAAAAACGAAGCGGGAGTCATGAATTATGACGTCATCGCCTACGGGAGCGTATGCCGTGACGTCAAACTTCACGATTTACCGGTATTTTTTAGATCGATTTATCTCGGTATCTAGAAGTCGTAGAAGAAAAAGAAAAATTCCGTTGGTCCTCATTTTTCCTGCTCTATGAGTTTATGTTTTTAGTTTGATAACTACAAGTTCGGCCATGCCTTTTCCACAAGTTTGGCCATGCCTCGAGATGAACTAGCGGGTGATTACTTTTTGATGTAATGATTACTGTAATGATCTTATGATTACTCCCCTAATCCCTGAAATCCCCTAGCCCTTGTAGAATTAATTCTAGATTAACTTGACCATAAAACATCTCCATTTATGTTGCAGGCAAAAAAAACTTTGTAGAATTGATTCTAGGTTAACTTGATCATAAAAAATCTCCTTTTATGTTGCAGGCAAAAAGTCTTGGTACGAGGAATACAAGCGACTAGACTATCACACGCCCATAGTAGAGACTGAAGTTCTAACGCAACACACTCATCAGGTGTTGCATGTTAGCTTCTCACATAATGGCCGCTACTTTGCTACCTGCTCCAAAGATGGATACATTCTGGTAATACATTCGTCCTGAACCATTGTGAGGACTTGTGCTTATTATTTTAAGGCATAGAGAACCCTTTAAAGATACTCGATATCTAAGTAATAATAGTGCTTATGATACTGCTCGCGTAGGACTGAAGTCCCTTTATTCCACCAGTAGGCTACCACTATTACTGTGGCCCAATTTTCCATTGTATTTTGTACAGGTTTCAGGTTTAAACAAGAGAACTTTGCGCAAATATAGCAAATCTGTCAGAACCGCGATCTGTTATCTGAAATTTTGCTCACATATCGCGATCTGTCGAAAGACCAAGTTGGGAGACATGTTCTAGCGTTATCTTCCCTGCATGATTATTATTAGGTTGTTCTCATGTTAGTTAATATTGAATATTGCACAATGTCATTCTCTACTGTACATTTCATTGTGCATCCGAACCGAAATATTTATGATGCACTTGTCACGACATTAATTAAAATTTTGGCAGAGGTTCAATGAAATATTATTTGTTAATATTAATAATCGTTATCATCGAAATTCCATCATTGAGTAGAACATAATAAGGTGGTATTAGAATCTTGTCATTCATATTATAAATAGCCCTAAGCCCAAGACAAAATAATTTTGTTTTGTACGCTCATCCCATAATGCTGGGTTGAGTTTTTGGCAGAAAAAAAGGTCCCTAAGACACTGTACCTATTTATACCCAACCCCATGGAAGAAATTCATTTTAAGCCTAACGTAGTGAAGGTGATATCAGGCATTTGCCATGATACTATTTCGGTAAAATACCTCAAAATGGCTATTTGTTTTTCGATCATTTACCAGCCTGATTAGGGCCGGGAAAAGTCAGCACGGGATTGCTCAGATGGGTCACCTATCCATATACCGAGCACATGCTAGGTTGCTTAATTTAAGTGATTCATTAGGAAGTGCATTCAACGTGCTATCGCTGCTAGATTTATTTTTATTATTTTACTAGTGGTTGACTCGTCCTTTGTACGGAATCAATGCGGTTCCGTTGATCCTCATTTTTCCTGCTCTATGACTTTGCAATATCACCCAAGTAAGCGTACCTGATCTATTTAAGTGATTCATTGGGAAGTGCATTCAACGTGCTATCGCTGCTAGATTTATTTTTATTATTTTACTAGTGGTTGACTCGTCCTTTGTACGGAATCAATGCGGCGTAAGCGGCATAACTTGAAGCGCCGCCATTTTGAATCAGGATTTATTTATTGTTTTATTTTTGTTGAAAGGTGTGGACGAGCAGCTATCCATCCAAAGTGAAATACTCGCACGACATGAAGACATTCTCGTGGAAGTACACGCAGTACTCCCAGTTCAATGAGTCCGATACGTTGCTACTGGTGTCTGGGGTGCACTTTGGTACTCCACAATCTACTAGTGGGGAGATAGCTGTGTTTTCGTTGCAAGGTAAAAAAGATTTGAAAATGCGAACCAAAAATTTACGACGGGACGTAAACTTGTGCGACTGTCCGTGAGTTGCGAGCTATCGGTAGTCAAACCTCATAGAACAAGGAATCTAATTGTTATTGTTTCTCTCTGTAAATAAGCCCTATTCGATTATGTGACTTTTTTATAGTCAACGTGGCTGAACCAATGAGATTCCGCTTTGGACTTCCACACTATGTCCACTGTCCACACTTGCTCTACAAAGCAGAATCTCACAATCTCATGGGTTCAGCCATGTTGACTATTAAAAAAGTCACATAATCAAATACGGCTTAACCTTCAATAAAATACCTCATGAAAATAATTTATTTTCCCTCTCGTTCATATCGCAGACGGTTTCAACCTCCAGTGTCGCGTCGTGAACAAACCGTACGACATATTCGGTACGTGGTATAGCGAAGAGCATTTACTGTCCGGTGATCTACAGTGGTTGGCTCAGCTGGTGAGCTCGTCGGGACTGTGGCTCAACAAGGCTTACCAGGACATCACTTCGGAACATACGCCCATCATGGTACAACTGTTCCGGTTCTACAATGTGAACGCGTCGACCATACGAAGTGTAAGTCCTGCACTTCGTACCAATGATAAGGCTAATTTCTTCTCCCTTTCTTTCTTTTCTTCTTCATTTCATAATAATAAGAGTAACAAAATTTTGTATAGGCTTAACCCAACTTTTAGAGTTGTTTGATCCTACACACAAACCTAATCGGCTTTTCCCTTGTTGAGACGAGGTCGGCGCCTTTCGTCAGCCTCTCAATCAGCCCTAGGGTGATTGCTTTAGGCTGACATTTAATTTTCGCTACAAAAAAAGTAAGGAGTGGTATCCTCCGTGTTTAAAGTCCCGCAGCCAGACTAAGCTGGTCTACTCCCTCTTTAATGTCCCCTGGCCAGACAACCTTCAAAGCGAACTAGACTGACTAAATAGTATTAAGGTGTGTCCGAACCAAACTTAGTCGACCGGCCGTCGATCGACGAGATAAATCTATGTTGTCGAGGCAGTGTGGACAGTTCAGTCGACATCGATCGACGGCCACCTTTAGGAACACTTGCTTATTTTGTGCAGGTGATGGTAGCAAACTGTGTGGCCCCTGACCCGTGCCCCAGTACGAGTGAACCGACCCTCCTCAACACCAAGACTACCAAACCTCCCCCTACCTCTCATATGTACGGACTAGAGCGGGGTAACCCGGTGTCCTATAGGGATCTGAATCGACCTCTGCCCCAACCTTCCACCTCACGAGGACGTTGTGCCCATACTGAACATACTAGGTAAGAAAATTGGACGCTAAGGCCAGCCACTTACTATCAGGAAATGGAAAAGATATTGACAATAATACAGTGATGGTGAATTCAACAGGTAGTCCAGAATTGAGTATAACTCCAGACAAGATGTATACAGTCAATATTGCAAATGAATCTCAGGGAACGATTGGCGAGTCAAATAACTCATTGACAAAACAACCAGCTTATGTGCTAAAGGTGGATACAATCAACACTGTTAATGAACCTAAGGGAAAGGATAACAATACAATCAAAACTGTTAATAAAACTCAACGAAAGAATGACAGATCAAAGAAGTCATTGACAAAACAGCAGGGTGATGTGATAAAACCAAAAGTGGAAGAGGAACAACAGTCATCTCTTCAAAAGTCTGAAACACCAATAAAAACTTTGGCCCAATTCCAAAACTCAACGAAAGAATGACAGATCAAAGAAGTCATTGACAAAACAGTCGGGTGATGTGATAAAACCAAAAGTGGAAGAGGAACAACAGTCATCTCTTCAAAAGTCTGAAACACCAATAAAAACATTGGCCCAATTCTTGGAGATGGAAAGGAGGAAGTCCCTACTGTTAAAATCACTTGAGAGGGAAACCAAAAACTCAGCCTCCTCAATTCAAAATCCAAATGAGATTGACACATCCACCAAGCCTATGTCAAATCAAACAAGTGATGTGAAACCTACACAATCACCCAAGCAATCGCTGGTGCCCATTGGAAAACCAATAACACCCATTAATAATAAGTTAGCAGGAACTGTTGTAACTGATACAAATCCCGCCAAGCTAGTCAATCCACAAATCTCTACCAATTGTAAGACACCCAACAAACGGAAAGTTGCTTTTACGGAGGCAACTGCCCCAAGGGTTGGTTTAAGCTTATACGAATCTACGATGGTAAAACTCAAATCAAACTCTTTTGAGGTTCCCTTTCGCAGGTTTTTCTTCCAACTAGTTGACGGGTTTTACGGGTTACTTTCAGGTGTTCTCGTGTTGACCCAGCACCTAAATGGGAAGTATAGTGTCTCTTCTCGTTCATCTGATGAGAGGCTACGGGATGGGCATGCTGCGACACAGGCCACAGGAGTCTAATGTAGCAGTTGTTTCATTACTACGAAATAAAAACGGCGGCGAAACACTGATCTTTAACAAAAGAAGAAAAAAAAAAATGCAGTTCAACAAAGAAAAGAAAATCATTGTTGATGTTTCAGGTAGCTGTGAGGAGACAGAGGAGGATGTATTGTCCGCTGAACACTTGGATGATCTTGCCAAACAACCGGAGAAGTTCCTGATCTTCACCACCGGATGTAGAAAACCTAATCTGATGTAGAAAACGTAAAACAAAGTGTCTTGAAGCCAGACTATTTAGTTCGGAGGGTAGCGCGTCTGCCTTGTAAGCGCTAAGCCTCGGGTTCGATTCTCGAGGATTTTATCCTGAACGGATAAGGTTCGTTATCTGAAAGGCTGGCTTTCTCCTATTCTGACTTCCTTCTCTCTTCGATTTCGGAACGTTAGGACCTTAGCAGTTACAGTTCCCTCTGTCAAACCTCTTCAAAAAAAAAAAGTGTCTTGAAAACGTTTAAGTAGAAACACACCACTATCACGTCATTGTGACTATCATGAACGAAATTACTACAGTCTCATGGGAAAACTAACTAAATCTTTCTGACTCCCCATGAGCTCACGTGACGTGATAGCAGTGAGTTTCTAACGTTGACTCTATTGTTCTCAGATCAGGAGTAACGCAAGAGTGGCAGAGACGAGATTCCGACCTGGAGACACTTATTCAATACAACGCAGAGTATAGGAAAGCTGAGAACGCGTGACGTGATAGCAGTGAGTTTCTAACGTTGACTCTATTGTTCTCAGGTCAGGAGTAACGCAAGAGTGGCAGAGACGAGATTCCGACCTGGAGACACTTATTCAATACAACGCAGAGTATAGGAAAGCTGAGAACGAAAAGCTCAAGACTTCACCACATGAGGATTCTTCGAGTGATGGTAACACTCCTTTGGCTTAATTCCACACACAAAAAGCCCACTCTGATTCGTAGGTGTAAGGACAACTGCCCCAAGGGATGGGTTAAGCTTATGCAAATCTACGATGGTAAAACTCAAATCAAACACTTTTGAGGTTCCCTTTCGCAGGTTTTTCTTCCAACTAGTTGACGGGTTTTACGGGTTACTTTCAGGTGTTCTCGTGGTGACCCAGCACCTAAATGGGAAGTATTGTGTCTCTTCTCGTTCATCTGATGAGAGGCTACGGGATGGGCATGCTGCGACACAGGCCACAGGAGTCTAATGTAGGAGTTGTTTCATTACTACGAAATAAAAACGGCGGCGAAACACTGATCTTTAACAAAAGAAGAAAAAAAAAAAAATGCAGTTCAACAAAGAAAAGAAAATCATTGTTGATATTTCAGGTAGCTGTGAAGAGACAGAGGAGGATGTATTGTCCGCTGAACACTTGGATGATCTTGCCAAACAACCGGAGAAGTTCCTGATCTTCACCACCGGATGTAGAACCTACACACCTCATCAGATTGGTGAGTACTTCAAACTTTAACGTACGCTGGCCACTTACGCTCAGATGCCAGACGGTTTGACAGCTATGATCTGACCTGAGACGGACAGACAGACCACAGTTAGAGACTTGTCTAGCTGTGGGACTATAAACAGGGAGAACCCTAACCAGCCTAGCTAGCTGGCAGTTTCAAAGGGTTGACTGCGGTTCAGGACGAACTAATTAAACATGGCGAGAGACCATCACCCCTGTGTATGGCAGAAAAAAGAAAGTTCTTAGGGGTTTAATATGCGATGTGGCGACAAGCTACCCATCTACTCACATTGATCTCACCCAGTCCGAGTGGGGCCGCAAAAAACCAAGCGCACTCCATTGCCCAGATAATTACCCTTCCACTTACCAACCAGCCAACCACGTGCAACGTTGCTCAAATTCAGTGAACCATATAGAACTGGTGTACTAAGCGCGTTTTTTTCAAACTCGGCGGAAAATTCCTATCTTTTTTTTTTCAAGAGGTTTGTTGATAGAGGGAACTGTAACTGCTAAGGACTTATCGTCCCGAAATCGAAGAGAGAAGGAAAAACTGGATAGCAGAAAGTCAGCCGTTCCGAGAATTACCATTGTCCCATCAGGATAAAATCCGCTACGGGCGAGAATCGAGCCCGCGGCCTAGTGCCTACAAGGCAGACGAGCTACCAGCCAAGGCATCTAGGCTCGCTTGTCATAAAAAAAATCGTACCTTCTTGCCGGCCAGAATATTTAGCCAATCGTGTGTACACAGCCTTCAGGCCGACAAAGAAAAGTAGGGGAAGTTACATTTAAATGTTGCTAGCTTCACACTTTAAATTTTGTTACCAAAAAAACATTTTCGTTCTTCTTGTGGTTTGCCAAGTTCTTTTTCAGACGAAAACAGGAATATGTAGATGATTTCCTTTGTAAAAGTTTTCTTTATACTTTTCTTTGTGGTGGTTTATCTTTAGATTTCCTCAAATTTCAAATTCCTTCTAATCCACCAATGAAATTATTTTGCTTACGATTTTGTGTCATTGTATTCATTCGTTATTCAACAGATTTAACTCGGCGGTTTGCAGTACGGCCAGATGGTCTGTATCAAAAAAACAAAAGATATGGAACACCAGTGGCGTAGCGTGGTCTAAATTCAAGTGTAAGGCGTGTAGGGTACTAATTTCCATCATCCATGCTCTTCATGGATTAGGGTTAGACATGCTTTCTTTTTTCTGCCATCACCATTCGTCTACAAGTCTACAGCTGAAGCCATTAAAACAACAACAACTTTCTGACAGACCTACATCGGAACACAGTCTGAGAGACCTCGGTCGAAAGCCTCTGGTTAATGCATTGGACTTGATTGGACTTTGGATCTAGAAGTTGGTTGGTGGTTCGAGTCCAAATCAAGTCATAAAATTTATCGGGGTGTAATAATTGGGAAAAGATATTTGTGACAAGCATTAAGCATGCTTCACACAATTAAAAGTTCCTTCCTCCTCCTTAATACTATTTTTCCCACAAATTGTATCCAGGATTCAAAAGGATCAATGGATCTAGAAGTTGGTTGGTGGTTCGAGTCCAAACAGTGGCGTAGCGTGGTCTAAATTCAAGTGTAAGGCGTGTAGGGTACTAATTTCCATCATCCATGCTCTTCATGGATTGGGGTTGGGACATCGACATCGATGTTTTGAAAACATCGATACATCGGAACAAAAACATCGATGTCAACATCGATGTTTTTCTCCAAATCAAGTCATAAAATTTATCGGGGTGTAATAATTGGGAAAAGATATTTGTGACAAGTATTTAAGCATGCTTCACACAATTAAAAGTTCCTTCCTCCTCCTTAATACTATTTTTCCCACAAATTGTATCCAGGATTCAAAAGGATCAAGAAGGTGTCGTTTCCTCAGCGCCTGGATCCCGGACTCTCATTGGCAGAACGCATAGCGGTACGAGAACAAGCCAGAGCTCGCTTTCTGAACGGAGCTAGGGCTCATCCCGAACCAGACTGGCTCAACTATGAGGCTGTGGCAGATAGGTTTGATAGTGTGGATCACATTATAGACCTGCATGGACATATCATAGGCATGTGTCTGTCTCCTGACCATAGGTAAGTAGAGCCGTATTTCATTATTCCTCTCTGTGTCAGATAGGTTTGATAGTGTGGATCATATTATAGACCTGCATGGACATATCATAGGCATGTGTCTGTCTCCTGACCATAGGTAAGTAGAGCCGTATTTCATTATTCCTCTCTGTGGCACTTTCGCGATTTTTCAACTTCAACACCCTGGCTGCCAAAGCATATTCCATGGTGTTCACCCACAGAAACCTATGTATTTGAAAACGTCCCCCCTAACATAAGAGACGGACTCTTTAATTCTTGGATTTTTTTTTTTTCATCAAAAAATGGCAAAATTTCACTCAGAAGCCCTCTTTTAGATGACCATTTTAAATACATAAGTGGCCCGTGCACCAAGTGTGGCAAAAAAACAAAAATCAGCTCTTTGCTGCCTCTGAGTGCACAGAGAGGCATAATAAAGTACGACTTAGCCTTTACTTGTACAATACAAGATTCATTTTGCCAGCCTATTTAGCTTGGTGGGTAGCCCAGTCTATTTAGCTTGGTGGGTAGCCCAGCCTATTTAGCTTGGTGGGTAGCCCAGCCTATTTAGCTTGGTGGGTAGCCCAGCCTATTTAGCTCAACTTTCTATTATTCTAAATTGTTTGTTTTTAAGAGGTTTGATAGAGGGAACTGTAACTGCTAAGGTCTTATCGTCCCATAATCGAAGAGAGGAGGACAGGATAGGAGAAAGCCAGCCGTTCCGAGAACGAACCTTATCTGTTAGGATAAAATCCGCCCCCGGAAATCGAACCTGTGACCTAGGGCTTACAAGGCAGACGTGTTATCCATTACCTTCCTAGCTAACTAGGCTGGCTGCCAATGAACGCCGCATCGATGCGGCGTAGGAATGAAAAACAGACCTATATTTTTCTAGCAACACTGTATTGACAACACTGTCAACACTGTAAATGACAACAACGCCAATCTTGCATTTTTTGGTTGATTCGACTTCTACGCCTCAGTTCAGTTTTTGCTGTGTCACCCTACGGTATACTTGTACCTTGTGATCATTGCTTGGACTTGGCCTTTACTTGTACAATACAAGATTCATTTTGCCAGCCTATTTAGCTTGGTGGGTAGCCCAGCCTATTTAGCTTAGAGGAATAGATGGTCTGCCTTGTAAGTGCTAGAGCGCGAGTTTGATTTCTGTCCGGGATTAGTCAGAACATCTGAAAACCGCCAAAAGCGGTCGAAAACTGTCAAAATTAGGTCGAAAAAGTTGTTATCAGCCTATTTAGCTTGGTGGGTAGCCCAGCCTATTTAGCTTCGAGGATAGCTGGTCTGCCTTGTAAGTGCTAGAGCGCGGGTTTGATTTCTGTCCGGGATAAGTCAGAACATCTGAAAACCGCCAAAAGCGGTCGAAAACTGTCAAAATTAGGTCGAAAAAGTTGTTATTTTATAGCATACTACTAATATTGCAGGTACCTGTACGTGAACTGTCGCCCCTGGCCCGAGGGCTGCATCATAGGCAACCCGCTTGATCCCCCACCCATAGCGCAGGAAATTGACATCCATGTCATCGATCTGGCAACCCTGCAAGAAGTGGGAATCATGCTGCGCGCGCACAAAGCCTACACGCCCAACAACGAGTGCTTTCTTATATTCCTGGACGTCTGTGATGAATATGTAGCCAGGTAAGCTGAGAACTTTGAACCTTAGACCCCTAGTGCAGTCTAAAAACTTTTTTTTTTCTTTTTCTTAGAAGATGTTTGAGAGGGGGGGGGGGACTGTAACTGCTAAGGTTTTATCGTCCCGAAATTGATCATAACTCGAGGGCGGTTTAGATTTTGGCAGAATTCTCTCTTATTAGTCTTATTACACATCTAAACAAACTAGAAATATTCCTACCAAATTTCAGCTTTCCAAGTGTTGGGGCAATATAATAGTAAAAATTTGATTGTCTGTCAACTCAGGATTTGACATAAAAGACCTTACCCAAACGTCCGTCCTGTTTTCACAGTGGTGCGGAGGACAAGCATGGTTACCTGTGGGATCGACACTACGGTTCCTGTTTGGCCAAATATCCTCACAATGATGTGGTGAACTGTGCCGCGTTCAATCCCACAGATCCTCAAATGCTAGTCACTACCTCGGATGATTCTGGGATCGACACTACGGTTCCTGCTTGGCCAAATATCCTCACAATGATGTGGTGAACTGTGCCGCGTTCAATCCCACAGATCCTCAAATGCTAGTCACTACCTCGGATGATTATAACATCAAGATCTGGCGGTCCAAGGCCACAGCCAAAGATATTGTCAATAAAGAACTGTTGGATAGGTTACCACGGGGTGTGAGGATATCGGCTAAACCTACCAGGCGATATAGAACGAGGAATATCATACCCAAGTATGACGTCACTGCTGTGATGACTGAATAAAGATACGAGGAATATCATACCCAAGTATGACGTCACAGCTGTGATGACTGAATAAAGATACGAGGAATATCATACCCAAGTATGACGTTACTGCTGTGATGACTGAATAAAGATACGAGGAATAACATACCCAAGTATGACGTCACTGTTGTGATGACTGAATAAAGATACGAGGAATATCATACCCAAGTATGACGTCACTGCTGTGATGACTGAATAAAGATACGAGGAATATCATACCCAAGTATGACGTCACTGCTATGATGACTGAATAAAGATACGAGGAATATCATACCCAAGTATGACGTCACTGCTATGATGACTGAATAAAGATACGAGGAATAGCATATACTCCAGCAGACTCAGCCCCAGAGCTGAGCTCACTCTTTGATAAGAACAGGTAAGTTAAACAAGATGTTTATGTACATACTGATTCCCTTGTTAAAGAATTGGCAATGGTTGAGTGCAAAGGACATCCACTTGTAAAATTTTGTAGCCAAAACCAAATGTCAGCCCAAAAGCAATCTCCCTAGAGCTGATTGAGGGCTGACAAAAAACACTGACCCTATCTAAACTTGGGAAAAGGTGAAAAAGAGTTTCTGTAAATACTGAGAATGGGATGTCCATATTGGCAGAGATCTGCAGAAATTGCTGCCTGCACAGGGCTCCTGTGTTACCTCAAAAGTGTCTAGCTTTTCAAGCAACTCTGGTGTGCAATAAATGCAATATTACCAAAGATGTTGAATTCTGTAGTACTTGGACATGCTGGATTAAGTCAAGGGTCTATTGATAATAAGTACCTAAGTACTTATTGCATAACTTAGCTCAAGAGATTTGTGTGACTTTCTTTTTGTATAGAACTCTGTCTATAGAAGTTAAAGTGAGTCAGTTTCCTTATTGCATAACTTAGCTCAAGAGATTTGTGTGACTTTCTTTTTGTATAGAACTCTGTCTATAGAAGTTAAAGTGAGTCAGTTTCAAAAGGGGCTGTATGTATTTAAGATAGAATAAGTATGAGTCACCTAGGTAGTGAAAATGTTCATTTATTTACTAGTTCAGAAGCCACAGTAGTGAAAAATTGCTACAAAAAGGAGCTGTCATAAATTTACAGTGACCAGTGTTATTACAGGATTAGGTTAAACACAAAAATGATCTTATTTCCATGACTTCTAAATGATGACCATAATTTATTTTAATTTACAACCATATCCCATTCATTTCCAGGTTGGACACTGAATGGCAGAAGTATCTTCTCTTACTTTACTCGCCACTTGGTTTGATTCTATGTATTCTCCGAGTCTTCATAGCAATTCACATGTATCTGGTTGCCTCAGTGCTTCCCAGGATGACAGCTCTCAGAAGGTAAGTAAACTTCTGCTCAAAAATAACGTACTTGTACTTGTTCAGAAAAATTGTCAATGAAAAATTGCTACAAAAAGGAGCTGTCACAAATGAGCAGTAACCAGCTGTGTAATTTGGAACTCTGGTTTACGGTTTAGTGTAAAATAAAATGCGACAAATGACTGTTCCCAGTTTATATTTGAATTTTTTCTCCGTCTTTATCTGGTTCATACGCTGTGATTTTTACTTGCCTTAAGCCAGCCACTCACTATCAGGTAGACCTGACAGGTACAACTGATCAGGTCTACCTGATACCTGATAGGGAGTTTCTGACCTTACCCTATTACAAGGAAAGTAATGTACATGTCTTCTTCGAACCAACCTCAGTGATGTAGTGGTTATCACGGTGGACTTTGAATCTGGAGGTTGGTGGTTCGAGTCAAAGTCATATTTCCCTTCCCGTAGGTTAAATCATGGCGTGTATGCCAGGTATTAGTAAGACACATGAAAAACAATTGAGGATATATTTGTCGTAAGGAACGGTCTTTTTGTAGGATTAGTTCCCTTGTCATCTCGTTAATAAGTATAGCCCTTGTCCCATGCTTTCACTTAGGTTATTAGCACCAAATCTAACTCAGCCAGGAGTAACTCAGTAAAAGAGGAGAGAAAGAAAAAAGAACAAAAAATGCAAGAGGCTTAAATAAATTAGGGGGCAAGAAATTTTTTTTATATATATTATATGGTTGGGGAGGGCAGGAGAGGAATGGAAGGGGAGAGAAATTCACACTGACTCAAGTATCTATTTGTTTCTTATCATTACTAATTCAAGGTGATGAGAACCTTCTAATGTTCCCAGTTGAACAGAAGACTGAGGAAGCAATGTATAGGAGTGCGAAATTGGTGCATTTTATTTAACACTAAACCGTAAACCGAAATTTAGAGAGTGGGGGGTAAAAATCTCGTAGTGGGGATAATCAGCTGATTAAAAAAATCAGCTGTTCGCATTAACCGAGAAAAAAATGGCGAGTCTATCGTTAACCGCAGTCTAGAGCTTGGTTTAGTATGGCAAGAGGGGAAACGTAAACCAGAAAAATAGTTAACCCCCCTCACGTCATAAACACACATCATGTGAGGGGAGGTAGTGACCTTGACTAAACGGAACTCTGGTTTACGGTTTAGTTTAAAATAAAATGTGACAAATGACTGTTCCCACTTTATAGTTGAATTTTTATTCTCCGTCTTTATCTGGTCCATACGCTATGATTTTTACTTGCCTTAAGCCAGCCACTCACTATCAGGTAAACCTGACAGGTACGGCTGGAAAGGTCCGTCGATCAGCTCTACCTGATACCTGATGAGCACACTCACTATCAGGTAAACCTGACAGGTACGGCTGAAAAAGTTCGCCGATCAGGTCTACCTGATACCTGATGAGCACACACACTATCAGGTAGACCTGACAGGTACGGCTGAAAAGGTCCGCCGATCAGGTCTACCTGATACCTGATAGGGAGTTTCTGACCTTACCCTATTACAAGGAAAGTAATGTACATGTTTTCTTCGAACCAACCTCAGTGATATGTAGTGGTTATCACGGTGGACTTTGAATCTGGAGGTTGGTGGTTCGAGTCAAAGTCATATTTTCCATCCTGTGTAGGGTAAATCATGGCGTGTATGCCAGGTATTAGTAAGACACATGAAAAACAATTGAGGATATATTTGTCGTAAGGAACGGTCTTTTTGTAGGCTCTTCCTCCCTCCACTTAAAATTCTGGTTTAGTTTTTTTTTCAATAGAAATATGTAGGTACCTATTCTATATTATTTTTCTTCTCTCCCTGTCAGGTATCCTCCATGGTGTTAACCAAGATGAAGGAAACTGCCGAAGCTTATCTTGGCAAGACCGTATCCAACGCTGTGATCACCGTACCCGCCTACTTCAATGACTCTCAACGTCAAGCTACCAAGGACTCGGGAACCATTGCCGGACTCAATGTTCTCCGAATCATCAATGAACCGACAGCTGCTGCCATCGCCTATGGGTTGGACAAGAAAGTGGGATCTGCTGCTGTAAGTATAATCTGTTGAACTTTCTTGATTTGATAGGGCAGAGTGCTGCCACACTCCTTCATGTGATGAAGTCAGTAAGTTCTTATGTTTGATTTAGTGATGATATCATGTACTTACTTAAAGCGGGTTGGACAAGAAAGTGGGATCTGCTGCTGTAAGTATAATCTGTTGAACTTTCTTGATTTGATGGGGCAGAGTGCTGCCACACTCCTTCATGTGATGAAGTCAGTAAGTTCTTATGTTTGATTTAGTGATGATATCATGTACTTACTTAAAGCTTTTTACAATTTGTTAGGAATTGTACCTACCTAGATTGTTTGTCCTTAGATTTCAGGAAATTTATAGTTTGTCCTTCTTATATGTAGAGATAGATTTTCTCCCTCTCTTCCTTTTTTGTCAAAATAGAATGGCATCTGGGTTGGACAAGAAAGTGGGATCGGCTGCTGTAAGTATAATCTGTTTCTTGATTTGATGGGGCAGAGTGTTGCCACACTCCTTCATGTGATGAAGTCAGCAAGTTCTTATGTTTTATTTAGTGATGATATCATGTACTTACTTGAAGCTTTTTACAATTTGTTAGGAAATTGTACCTACCTAGTTTGTTTGTCCTTTGATTTCAGGAAATTTATAGTTTGTCCTTCTTATATGTAGAGATAGATTTTCTCCCTCTCTTCCTTTTTTGTCAAAATAGAATGGCATCACCCAAGTCCAGGTAGTGAACTTGGAATTTTCTCTCTGATTGACCTTGTTGAAATAAAAGAGAGGATATGAAATTTTTGGGTTTCACATGTTTTGAATAGATACAATATCCATATCCAGAGGCAACCATCAATGTGATGACAGTGTGTAAATTTATGTATTTTCCTTTTTTTTTTTTTTTTCATATATATATATTAAGTACATAATTTATTTCAGAATTATAGGTACATAACGTATGTACATACTCCTCCCAAGTTACTATTGTAACTTCTTCTCTGTTCAGATTTCCTTCTCAGATTTGTAATGTTCCATCCTCTGTTTTGTTGCAGGGCTCTGGCGAGCGCAACGTTCTCATTTTCGACCTGGGTGGCGGCACGTTCGACGTGTCCATCCTGACCATTGAGGACGGTATCTTCGAGGTGAAGTCCACTGCTGGTGACACTCACTTGGGTGGTGAGGACTTCGACAACCGAATGGTCAACCACTTTGTGCAGGAGTTCAAGCGCAAGTACAAGAAGGACTTGACCACCAACAAGCGCGCCCTGCGACGTCTGCGCACCGCCTGTGAACGCGCTAAGCGCACACTATCATCTTCTACCCAGGCGAGTATTGAGATTGACTCCCTGTTCGAGGGTGTTGACTTCTATACAAGTGTGACCCGGGCTCGGTTTGAGGAACTGAACGCTGATCTGTTCCGAGGAACCATGGAACCTGTCGAGAAGTCTGAGTGTGACCCGGGCTCGGTTTGAGGAACTGAATGCTGATCTGTTCCGAGGAACCATGGAACCTGTCGAGAAGTCTCTGCGTGATGCCAAGATGGACAAGGCACAGATCCACGACATTGTGCTGGTTGGTGGCTCAACCCGTATCCCCAAGGTTCAGAAACTCCTGCAGGACTTCTTCAACGGAAAGGAACTCAACAAGAGTATCAACCCGGATGTCACGACATTGTGCTGGTCGGTGGCTCAACCCGTATCCCCAAGGTTCAGAAACTCCTGCAGGACTTCTTCAACGGAAAGGAACTCAACAAGAGTATCAACCCGGATGAGGCTGTTGCCTATGGTGCTGCTGTACAGGCCGCTATCCTGCATGGAGACAAGAGTGAGGAGGTTCAGGACTTGCTGCTGCTGGATGTCACTCCTCAGTTAGCTTGGAGGGTGCGCTACCCCCCAAGCTAACTATTTTTTGTAAGCGCCACGTTCGATTCCCGCCCGAGGTGGATTATTTTATAGCATACTACTAATATTGCAGGTACCTGTACGTGAACTGTCGCCCCTGGCCCGAGGGCTGCATCATAGGCAACCCGCTTTTCACGAATAAAAGGGAAATTTGTTGACACAGGGAAGTAGGTATCGAACCCGCAACTTCTCAACTGTAAGTCGGAGAGTGTTAAAAGTAGCACCATTTGATTCGGCGTAAAAAATCACATGGGATTAACTATTCATCACATGCTTACTTGTTAATGATTCACAAATAAAAGGGAAATTTGTTGACACAGGGGAGTATCGAACCCGCAACTTCTCAACTGTAAGTCGGAGAGTGCTAAAAGTAGCACCATTCGATTCGGCGTAAAAAATCACATGGGATTAACTATTCACATGCTTATTTGTTATTGATTTACAAATAAAAGGGAAATTTGACACAGGGGAGTATCGAACCCGTAACTTCTCAACTGTAAGTCAGAGCGTGCTAAAAGTAGCACCATTCGTTTCGGCGTGAAAAATATTAGACAAGAAAACACTTTACAAAGGGCGTTAACGTTATCATGTGATATACACATGCTCCTCCTAAATGTAGTAAACAAATGTGAAGGAGTAAACAACTAGCTGTCAGATATCAGCTACTTATCTATGTTCATTAACTTAATGGATGTGAAGAGGTCATATAATACGAGGTCATGTAATACGATTATCTTAATACAATTTTTAATCAATAACTGATGTTACTAAGGACTGGTCTACAGTCTCATGTTGAATTTGTTGAACCTTCATTAACTCAATAACTTGCATGTAAAGCCAAAGCTCATTACTCATTTGAGGCTTATTAAATTTTGTTGTAGGAAGAACTCTCGAACTCTTTATCAGACTTTGATAAAATTTGATCGATCGGTCCGTTGGCAGACCCTTCGTAGATTCGTAAAAGCTTGACTCATCCCTTAGGGCAATTGCCCCAACACTTAAGCCTCAGAGTTCAGCTGGACCTCCGTTGGCAGGCCTTAGAAATCGTGTTTTTATTATACAGTTCTTAACGTTATATGTTGCAGAGTTTCAAAAACGACAGCTATGGCGTAGACATCGACACCATCATGAATAATCTGGCCATCAAGATTCCTCTCCAACAAGTGAAGAATACTGTGGAAGAACTTATCAATGAGGGTCATATCTATACAACCATTGATGATAATCACTATCAAACTGTGGATTAAACTCTGAGGAATTCCACAAAGTTAATTGATGATTCTTCCGCAAAGTTACACGGAAATTTTGAACTGCCTCAAGACGGTTTTTGTAAATAATTTTTAATTATCAATGTTACCGACTATTGTACTCGAGTTTAGATTGTACGGTACGTCTAAGGAAACTCATCAACATGAAGTTGGTAAAATCAAAGGATTTTGGTGTAATAAAAAAAAAAGTTTATAGTTCAGTGATAGATGTCGATTGACTATATGATTCTTATGTACCTTCAAACCAAAACTGGATACGAACGGAACGTAGGGTACATTAACGCACCCCTTAGCAACTAAAGCTTAGCCTAACACCAATCCTTGTACAGAATAGACGAAATTCACGAAAGCAATACTGAAAATATCCCTTCTTTCATAGACTTCCTCTAATGATTACACCTTGTACGTACGTAGGTAATAACATTGATAAGCATCGACTTTATTATTTTTGTTATGGTCTGCCAGCAGCAAAAACATGCTGAATGCAACAGAACACTAAGGTCAAATAACAATGTTTGTGTTTAGGATCTCAAGGTGACCGCTAGGTCAAATTATGCACTTTGTTACTGCGGTATGCTCTCAGTCTCGTGAGGACAATATTGAGGAACTAGTTGAAATCCCAGTGAAGAGGGGAGACAGACCCATTAAGCTCGATATGACATCATTTCAAAGGCTGTCTCTAACCTCTACCATTCATGGTCAAATTATAGTTGAAATCCCAGTGAAGAGGGGAGACAGACCCATTAAGCTCGATATGACATCATTTCAAAGGCTGTCTCTAACCTCTACCATTCATTTGTAAATATTTTTTGTCACATTCCTATTTGTATGTTGCTATGGTCTAAGTTATTGATGAAAAGGAGTAAGATGCTAGTTAACATGGAAACCTCTTTCAAATACAAATCTCCACTGGAGATACAACCTGTTGCTTCTCTAATTATGAAACGTCTAAAGTTATTTTAAAATGTGTTTTCTTGAATTATGTGTGAACCAGAAGGTTTTAAATTTTACACTTGAATGTTTCTTCTTTTAGGCATGTAGGCGCCTACTACCTACCTATTTCTTGGGGAACATTTTTTCTATTCTTCTAATGTAGTCAACTTGGAATTTCAACAGGTAGTTCAAAGAAATAGATTCGATCCCTGGCTAAAATAAAATGAATAAAACATGAAGTTTATTACAATAAGATAAACATGTATTTGTAGCTCTGTACATAAATTGGAGGTAATTATATAAGGAAAGAGAACACAGCTGAATAGTTGTTCACACAAAGCATTCATTTCTCTAATGAAATTTGTCAAAAAAATGGCTGTAGGTAGGTACCTGTCAGAGTAAAAAATGATTAAATATATTCTGCTTGGCCATCAAATTAATTACCTATAAATAAAATTTCCTATCTTCCTTCTCTCTTCGATTTCGGGACGATAAGACCTTAGGCTTAGCAGTTACAGTTCCCTCTGTCAAACCTCTTAAAAAAAAAAAAAAAGAATACCTTTTTATTCTTGAGGGGCTTCAACACTACAGACTCTATTAGGTCTGTTGTACCACTTGTGGTTTGTTATTTTTAGCTCATTTGTTATAAGATTATGGTAAAACCAACTACTAGCTAATAAAATTTCAAGTTTAAAATGGACCCAAGGTATTGCAATACATATTTCCCAATTTGTCACATATTAAATGGAGATAAATAACAATAATGGTTCCTTAGTAAAGAAAATACTCTGGACCACTGGTAACTCTAAGTTGGTTTTACTAAACTTGTACAAGGGAACAGGATAACCTATGCACAGGTACCTACCTAACTACATAATTACTACCTAACCTAACCAAATTACCTAAATCAGAAACAAATCACATGGACACTGAACACTAAACAAAATTAAAATACATGAACATGAATCTTTTCTTTTCTTGAATTTAATCCTAGAAAATTTCTGTACAAAAATTAATTTAAATCTGAATTTAAAACAAATCATGCCATTTATGCAACCTAGCTATAGGTATCAAATGATAATGTCTATGAAGAAACTTAAACGGGTGATTATGAGTAAATAATTTTCTACAAGTTTGAAAAGAGATTCTTTTGCAAGATAAGGCAATGAATTAATTGAATTTCTAAGTGCACCTACTTTACAATCAGATGTACCTACATGATGAATACCTAAACTTAAATAGAACAACAATTCTGACAATTCATACAGATCATTAGCAAACAGGGTGAATTGAATTCATTGGGAACTAATGTAAAACTAGGAGAAGATGAACACAAATTCTGATGTTGTTCTACCACTGAATCTATCTTTGGGTCTCCTATATTTGGTCAAGACTCTTGTCTGATAAAAGCAGCTCAGAATTTTGTGTTCAACAGACATAATAAGTAATAGTAGATACCTATACAGTACCAGTAGTGCAATAGTCCTAAACTAAAATGGATGTGGCACATAAGGGATCAGGAAGAGACCGCCTTAACCTATACAGTAGACCACTGATCAAGTGAAGATGCTTTTCAGTAATGATAATAGTGTATCTACAGAAAAGGAAATTTAAAAAAAAAGCACTACTTTCATAAATTTAAACACAACCCTTCCTATTTAACTCATTATATGTTTGTTCATTTCATTCTCAGTGGTGGAAGTAAAGAGATTGTGGATTATGGGGGTATACTCAAGTTCAAAGCCGATACTAATGCGTCCTCTGTAATGATAGCAAGAGCAGCTCAGGATAATTGTTCCATATTTTCTCCAACCAAAGGTATTCAGGATATTCATCAAATGATAAAGGAATATCTGAGGTAAGATGATTGGTGAAATAAAGGAGTTTGTGGTTCTCAGGAATTTACCTGTAGGTCACTCAAATTTTGTTACTCAAAGGTTACAGGTCACTCAAATTTTGCAGAGAGATTCGATAAAATTTATGATGGTTAAAAGTGTCCGCGGGCCAGGTCTCGAGAAATGTACAGTTCAGCTGCTATTTTACAAAAAAAAAAAAAAAATCTGCTCAAAAAGATTTCGCTTTTCTAAGGCCTTTAGGATCTAGGAGAGATTTCCTAATCTAACCTTAGGTGTGCAAGCCTTTTGTGATATTCACTTGGGTTGCTTTTGAGATCGTTTGATTTTTTAATTTGTAGTTTCTCCTTAGAAGTTGCTAATTTCCTTACTATGGCACCAACTACTGACCACGATCAAAATCACAAATTCATTGTGTCTTCATGTTTTGTTTGAAAATAACTCATTTTCTATTTGAATCGTTCCCAAGAAGAACGGCCTATGTGATTTTTGCTACTTTTCAGGAGAGACATTTTAATACAGTGATGTGGAAATTTATCCCAGAATTATGTTTTCTTACACATAGGCCCTTTTACATGAAACCTTTCACTTCTTACTGTACTTAGAGGGATATTATAAAGAAAAGTCTGTAAAGGATTCTGAATGTTAACAATGAACTTATTATTATTATTACTTTGCATGCAAAATTACAAGGACGGGATGGGACTTTGCATTGTACAAAGCTTCAACTTCTGAATTACTTAGTGAACTATTAGCATGCACTCATTGTTTAAATTTCAAAGTATCTCTGAAAGCAGGAAAGCACACTGTAATGTTACAAAACAAAATGTTGGCTAATCGGTTGACTTCCTAATTAGACAGTCAAAAATCACGCTCAACAGGTGTATCGCACGGGTCACACGGAACTGAAAGGGGACACCCTGTCGTGAGGCAAAATCTCTACACATAGGCCGTTATTCTTCTGAAAAAAAACGACTTCCGATTTCCTCACCCCAAAACTGATTAGTGCATTGAAACAAGGAGATCATATAGGCCCCGATTAAAAAATAAAAAAAAATCGAAAATTTTCACATAGGCCGTTCTTCTTGGGAACGATTCATTTGATGTTGCACAGGTATTGTGTTGACAACTCATTTTCTATTTGATGTTGCACAGGTACTGTGTTGTTTCTATTTGATGTTGCACAGGTATTGTGTTGACAACTCATTTTCTATCTGATGTTGCACAGGTATTGTGTTGACAACTCAATTTCTATTTGATGTTGCACAGGTATTGTGTTGACAACTCATTTTCTATTTGATGTTGCACAGGTATTGTGTTGACAACTCAATTTCTATTTGATGTTGCACAGGTACTGTGTTGACAACTCATTTTCTATTTGATGTTGCACAGGTACTGTGTTGACAACTCATTTTCTATTTGATGTTGCACAGGTACTGTGTTGACTATGACAACTCTGCTCCCAATAGCAAATATTGCGTGCAGTCCATGCTTGGAAGTCAACAGGAGTCACCATTAGGAAAGAAATTCCTCGAATCTCAAACCTTGGAACAAATCTGGTAAGCCCCCCCTTTCATTTTAAATTGTTTATTAGTGTGTCTTTATTGTCCATTTGCTGAGGGACATACTATGCAACACACCACACGAGTCTGATTTAGCAGTTGTTTTATAGCTACGAGATAAAAACTTCATTTTTATTATTTTTAATGCTTTTTTTAGGAGGTTTGATAGAGGGAACTGTAACTGCTAACGTTTTATCGTCCCGAACGCTAGAACGGAGCTTATCTGTTCAGAATAAAATCCGCCCCGAGGGGGAATCGAACCCGCGACCTAGCGCTTACAAGGCAGACCCGCTACCCTCCAAGCTAACTAGGCTGGCTCACATGATTAGTTCTCAGACGGTCTACTATCTGATCACCAACCGTGCGCATCGTTGCTTAACTTCAGGTTTTTTTTTTTATCATTACGAGGTAAAAACTTCTTTTTTTTTCGTGAAAAATATGTTGAAGTTTTACTGTTCACTGTGTTTATATTCCAGTGAGCTGTGGGGTCTGCATGATTACTGGCAGGAGAAGAAAGCTCTGTTCTCCTCAGAGGGACTAATATCAAAGTGGGATAGATCACCACCTCCTGCGGCTAAACGGGCGCGGATTGAAAACTCCCTAGACGGCAATGGTAAGTTTGTTTGTTTGTTTTTGTTTGTTTGTTTTGTTTGTAATGATACTTCATTTATTTGTAATAACAATTTTTCAATACATGTTAAATAATCCACAGTTTGATAATTAATATATGACTAAGAATGTACCTAATATGAAATATCTTAAGGATGGATTACCTATCTTCAGTGAAAGGGAAGACGATGGGAAGGAAGTGAAAAGAGAGGAGACTGCCTCCTGAGATATTTGAACGAACGAAGTGACTTCTCAGTTTCAACTTGATGATGTGCTGAACTCCTTACACGAAAGGACTCTTATGGCTTATGGCCCGTTCACACTTGTCCTTCAGAAGAAATCGTGTCGTGTGTAGTGGGAACACTATCATTTAGATTACATTGTCTACAGGACATTCGGAAAAAAATTGTATGAAATTCACAACAAAAGTAGGAACACCAAAAGCTGGGTTAAGCTTATACGAATCTACTTGACAATTTTACTCTGTGTTATCTGTTAGTTTCACCATAGCTGCCAACCAGTTTGTCAGATTTTGATTAAATTTAATGTTTAACACATCTAAGTACATAATTATGTATGTACCTACTCGGGAAATTTGGTCATTAAGTAGTCTTTAGATTTTGTTCGTGGTTGACCTTTTCAAGACTACCTATGGGTTATGTTAATGTTTTCCCTCTTGATATTTGACATGTATTTTTTAACTATTTTTTCCAGGTGTGTTCAGTCTGAACTGCGCATTCCTACGTAACCATTACCCCGTGGAGAAGTTACCTAAAACCATAAATTATACCTATAAATAAAATTAAGAATACCTTTTTTTTTTTCTTCTTGAGGGGCTTCAACACTACAGACTCTATTAGGTCTGTTGTACCACTTGTGGTTTGTTATTTTTAGCTCATTTGTTATAAGATTATGGTAAAACCAACTACTAGCTAATAAAATTTCAAGTTTAAAATGGACCCAAGGTATTGCAATACATATTTCCCAATTTGTCACATATTAAATGGAGATAAATAACAATAATGGTTCCTTAGTAAAGAAAATACTCTGGACCACTGGTAACTCTAAGTTGGTTTTACTAAACTTGTACAAGGGAACAGGATAACCTATGCACAGGTACCTACCTAACTACATAATTACTACCTAACCTAACCAAATTACCTAAATCAGAAACAAATCACATGGACACTGAACACTAAACAAAATTAAAATACATGAACATGAATCTTTTCTTTTCTTGAATTTAATCCTAGAAAATTTCTGTACAAAAATTAATTTAAATCTGAATTTAAAACAAATCACACAATTTAGCTATAGGACCAAATGATAATGTCTATGAAGAGACTTTCAGATGAGAACAATTTTCTACAAGTTTGAAAAGAGATTCTTTTGCAAAATAGGGCAATGAATTAATTGAATTTCTAAGTGCACCTAATTTACAATCAGATGTACCTACATGAGGAATACCTAAACTTAAATAGAACAACAATTCTGACAATTCATACACATCATTATCAAACATGGTGAATTGAATTCATTGGGAACTAATGTAAAACTAGGAGAAGATGAACACAAATTCTGATGTTGTTCTACCACTGAATCTATCTTTGATTTAAACTCGTCCAATTCCATGTGATGACTAAGATGTTGATTACATTTGGTACATAGTACTATCCTGTTGACTTGAGTCAAAGTTCCAGTGAGGCACAGAGGACACATGACGGCATTCAATCTTGAATATTGGTCATCAATGTTTTCATATTCATCAACAAGTCTTGTAAGTTCTTCACTAAACCAATGTTTCTGCTCATGACTATCCTGTTGACTTGAGTCAAAGTTCCAGTGAGGCACAGAGGACACATGACTGCATTCAATCTTGAATATTGGTCATCAATGTTTTCATATTCATCAACAAGTCTTGTAAGTTCTTCACTAAACCAATGTTTCTGCTCATGTACCCAAGTATGAAACCGTACAATATGAGAAACTATTTCGCTCTCTAGTGACGGTTAATGGCAAACAGTACACGTCCAAGTTTTGGTAAGTTAATAGCTCAGTGAGCTTAAGGGAGTAGCTTGCCTTGTAAGCGCTAGGTCGCGGGTTCGATTCCCGCCCGGGGCAGATTTTATCCTAAACTGATGAAGTTTTGGTAAGTCAATAGCCAGTCTAGTTCGCTTGGAGGGTAGCTTGCCTTGTTAACGCTAGGTCGCGGGTTCGATTTCCACCGGGAGGAAACGAATTAGTATCTAAATATGAAAATAACTTTTACTCTTCACTGGTTTTGGTTGATAGGTTTATTTTATTGTAACATGACTTAACTTACAGACTATTCTGCTCATTGAGAATATCTTGTTCTACATCCTGAAGAATTTTCAGATCCAACTCATTAAATAAACCACTATTGTTGAAGAGTTCCTGCTGGAAACTGATGCTAACTTTTTGGAATTCATTAGACACAACATTTTCAAGGTCTGTTCTACTTTTGTTAAACAATTCTCTCCGTTTATTCTTCAATCTGAGTTTACATTTTTGGCGGATGTTTTTCCGTAGCTGTTCAATATTTTGGGGACTTAATGGGCTTGATGAGAGAAATTTTTGAATGATGGGACTTTTGTCGGTTTTACTATTGCCCAACAATGTATTCATTTTTCAAAGATAGTAATTTGGGAATATGGATTTATTTTTTTAGATTCCCTTTGGGCAATTTATGAAAGTTGGATAGTTTAATAGCAATGAATATATTTCCAATTTGTATTTACCTTTACCTGGATAAATTAAATACTTAAATAGGTAAATTTCAATTTCAATATTATCTTGATCTTCTACAAGGCACTGTGATGTGATCATTTGAATTTTGATTGTTGAAATTCAAAATCTTTGCGCCATTCGAAACTGGGAGGTTTTCCAACAGCTGGCAACATTGCACTGAAGGAGAAGTTGGATAGTTTAATAGCAATGAATATATTTCCAATTTGTATTTACCTTTACCTGGATAAATTAAATAGGTAAATTTCAATTTCAATATTATCTTCTACAAGGCACTGTGATCATTTGATATTTGATTATTTGAATTTTGATTGTTGAAATTCAAAATCTTTGCGCCATTCGAAACTGGGAGGTTTTCCAACAGCTGGCAACATTGCACTGAAGGACCGTTTACAAAATGAGTATTGCTCATCTCGATCTCGACATTGATTATTGATTTTGTATTATGTATTCATTATTATAGTATTATTTCTACCCATCAAAAGGCATTTCGATTTGAACTTGTAAATTCCTACCTACCTTCCTACATTGGATCCAATGCAGGTAATAAATTATTAGCAAGTGAAGTGAAAAAAATATATCAGGATTGACAATCTGGACGAGCTTTGTAGGCTGTGATGCTGTGATTTCCCCGACGTTGCCGTTCCCCGGGTTCGTGACTTCGTGCGCAAGCGCGAATAGGTATTTGAAAAATGTCCAAAATTTCAGAAATGGACCAAAAAACAACGAAAGAACGAAACTGATTAAAAAATTGTTAAGATTCTTGGCTTCTTTGTTGAACTGTGATTTCTTGCCTGTAGGTAATTGAGGTTCAACACCTGGAGTACTTAGCCCTGGATGATAAGGAGTACTTAGTCCCTGGATGTCAAGGAGTACTTAGCCCTGGATGTTAAAGAGTACTTAACCCCTGAAGTTAAGGAGTACTTAGCCCTGGATGTTAATCAGTACTTAGTCTGGTAATTTGAGCCTCCATGGCCAGCTGTTCTGAGAACCACTGGACTTGTATTATGTATTCATTATTATAATATTATTTCTACCCATCAATAGGCATTTCAATTTTCCATTTAAACTTGTAAATTCCTACCTACCTTCCTACATTGGATCCAATGCAGGTAATAAATTATTAGCAAGTGAAAAAAATATATCAGGATTGACACTCTGGACGAGCTTTGTAGGCTGGAATGCTGTGATTCGGTGATTCCCCGACGTTGCCGTTCCCCGGGTTCGTGACTTCGTGCGCAAGCGCGAATATTTGAAAAATGTCCAAAATTTCAGAAATGGACCAAAAAACAACGAAACTGATTAAAAAATTGTTAAGATTCTTGGCTTCTTTGTTGAACTGTGATTTCTTGCCTGTAGGTAATTGAGGTTCAACACCTTATCAAAAACAAACAACTTAGGATCAATCAATGGTTTTCAAGTTGCATGTGTGAAGATTGAGGTTACCTGCATATCTGATGGTAAGAGAGGGAACCTGTCTCCTTTTGGTGAAAATATTTTATGTACTGGACATGGCTAATGCAAACCAAGCCAATATAAATTATTCCAATAAAATTATACTTGCAACTTAGGATCAATCAATGGTGTTCAAGTTGCATGTGTGAAGATTGAGGTTACCTGCATATCTGATGGTAAGAGAGGGAACCCGTCTCCTTTTGGTGAAAATATTTTATGTACTGGACATGGCTAATGCAAACCAAGCCAATATAAATTATTCCAATAAAATTATACTTGCCCCAATGGTACGAATGAATACACTTCCATTTCGATTACTTGCCTTGGACTACGGAGCTGATCTTGTGTATTCGGAGGAGTTGGTGGATCATAAACTAGTCAAAACTGAGAGGAAAGTGAATGGTGAGTTGGTTTTGTTTGACAAGTTTGTTTTTCTACACCTTATTTTGCACAAAGTATGAAGTACCTATTTATAGTAATTCTGTGAACTCACTCTGACAAAGGGTCCTCTAGGCTAGGAGGCCTCATTTGAGTAAATTCAAGATTACCAAGTTAGAACTTGGAACTTGTTTCATTTGTTCAATTATTTAGTCAGGTAAGTACTGTACCTAGGTAGGTATGTATGTTTGGACCATTCAAAGAGAAAGTATTTTGTGGTACTCGGAAATTTTGGTCTTGTTAAAGCTATGAATTATGAATAGAAATAATGTGATTCCTACATTACTTAAGTAAGTATATTTTCTGCTCTTCTTTCAGATCTATTGAACACCATAGATTTTGTTGATCCCCTGGATGGTAGTGTTGTATTCCGAACATGTCCAAGAGAGAAAAACAAAATCATTCTTCAAATCGGAACTGCTGATCCAGAGCGAGCATTGGAGGCAGCCAAGAAGGTGTTAGTATGATTTGAATAAATTAACAAAATAATACCTAAATATTAACTCTGGCTTTTCCAGGCTTGACTTAGCTTGAGTTGAGCCTGGAAAGGCCAGCTTAATGTTGGAGATCAATTGGGTCCTAGTGCATTCATTGTGCTAAAACCACTGTATATTTTAATATTTCAGGCCAAACATATTATTGGTTTTGAAAATTAATCTCATTTGTTTCCTTACAGAGAGCATGATGTTGCTGCAGAATACCTAAATATTAACTCTGGCTTTTTCAGGCTTGACTTAGCTTGAGTTGAGCCTAGAAAGGCCAGCTTAATGTTGGAGATCAATTGGGTCCTGGTGCATTCATTGTGCTAAAACCACTGTAAGTATATTTTAATATTTCAGGCCAAACATATTATTGGTTTTGAAAATTAATCTCATTTGTTTCCTTACAGAGAGCATGATGTTGCTGCAATTGACATCAACATGGGCTGTCCAAAACAGTTTTCCCTGACGGGAGGTATGGGTGCTGCTCTACTCTCTACCCCAGACATTGCCTGCAACATTCTCACTACACTCATCAGCAACCTAAGCATACCTGTGTCTTGTAAGATACGAGTATTTCACAATGAGGCTGATACAATAGCATTGTGCAAACGTCTTGAAGCCTGTGGTATAATTGCCATAGGAGTTCATGGTAGAACCAAGGCAGAAAGACCAAGGCATCGGAATAGGATTGAAATGATTCGCACATTGACACAACATTTGAAAATACCTGTGATTGCAAAGTAAGTGTAGTTTCTTCTTTTGTTCTATTGTTCTTTTTGTTTAGGACAACTCCTATATTTGGTCAAGACTCTTGTCTGATAAAAACAGCTCAGAATTTTGTGTTCAACAGACATAATCAGTAATAGTAGATACCTATACAGTACCAGTAGTGCAATAGTCCTAAACTAAAATGGATGTGGCACATAAGGGATCAGGAAGAGACTGCCCCTGGATGTTAATCAGTACTTAGTCTGGTAATTTGAGCCTCCATGGCCAGCTGTTCTGAGAACCACTGGACTGCCTTAACCTATACAGTAGACCACTGTTGAAGTGAAGATGCTTTTCAGTAATGATAATAGTGTATCTACAGAAAAGAAAATTAAAAAAAGCACTACTTTGATAATTTTAAACACAACCCTTCCTATTTAACTCATTATACGTTTGTTCATTTCATTCTCAGTGGTGGAAGTAAAGAGATTGTGGATTATGGGGGTATACTCAAGTTCAAAGCCGATACTAATGCGTCCGAAAGGGAAGACGATGGGAAGGAAGTGAAAAGAGAGGAGACTGCCTCCTGAGATATTTTAACGAACGAAGTGACTTCTCAGTTTCAACTTGATGATTTGCTGAACTCCTTACACAAAAACCCCACTCTTATGGCCCGTTCACACTTGTCCTTCGGAAGAAATCGTGTCGTGTGTAGTGGGAACACTATCATTTAGATTACATTGTCTACAGGACATTCGGAAAAAAATTGGATGAAATTCACGACAAAAGTGGGAACACCAAAAGCTGGGTTAAGCTTATACGAATCTACTTGACAATTTTACTCTGTGTTGTCTGTTAGTCTCACCATAGCTGTCAACCAGTTTGTCAGATTTTAATTAAATTTAATGTTTAACACATCTAAGTACATACCTACTCGGGAAATTTGGTCATTAAGTAGTCTTTAGATTTTGTTCGTGGTTGGCCTTTTCAAGACTACTTATGGGCTATGGGTTATGTTAATGTTTTCCCTCTTGATATTTGACATGTATTTTTAACTATTTTTTCCAGGTGTGTTCAGTCTGAACTGCGCATTCCTACGTAACCATTACCCCGTGGAGAAGTTACCTAAAACCATACTCTATGCTCATTGTAAATACAAGAGGTTTGAGGTACCCAAGTATGAAACCGTACAATATGAGAAACTATTTCGCTCTCTAGTGACGGTTAATGGCAAGCAGTACACGTCCAAGTTTTGGTAAGTTAATAGCTCAGTGAGCTTAAGGGAGTAGCTTGCCTTGTAAGCGCTAGGTCGCGGGTTCGATTCCCGCCCGGGGCAGATTTTATCCTAAACTGATGAAGTTTTGGTAAGTCAATAGCCAGTCTAGTTCGCTTGGAGGGTAGCTTGCCTTGTTAACGCTAGGTCGCGGGTTCGATTTCCACCGGGAGGAAACGAATTAGTATCTAAATATGAAAATAACTTTTACTCTTCACTGGTTTTGGTTGATAGGTTTATTTTATTGTAACATGACTTAACTTACAGACTAGTTTCACCCTTTCGGGCATCATCAGTGTTTAAACCATCAACCAATCAACCAAAACCAGTGAAGAGTAAAAGTTATTTTCATATTTAGATACTTAAAATGAACCTTCACAAAGTTACTAAGTCTACCATCAATAAGAAACGAATTAGGCCCGTTCTCGGAACGGCTGGCTTTCTCCTGTCCTATCTTTGTTCTCTTTTCACTTTCGAGGTTTCAAGAGACCTTAAGCTGTGTCCATACATAGTCAATGGATGTCGACTGAAACGTCGACACTGCCTCGATAACATAGATTCACTCGTCGATCGATCGACTGTGTTTGGACACACCTTTTGCAATTACAGTTCCCTCTATCAAACCTCTTAAAAAAAGTAAATACATATATGACATTTTTGATTTCGGTTTCCAGGGAGAAAAACAAGAGATGTGCTGAGCAAGGAGCTGCCATTGTATGTCTATGTGATCTTGGATATTATACTCAGCAGGAATTAATAGAAACTGGTGTCCTTAGATCATGATGTTAAGGAGTACTTAGCCCTGGATGATAAGGAGTACTTAGTCCCTGGATGTCAAGGAGTACTTAGCCCTGGATGTTAAAGAGTACTTAACCCCTGAAGTTAAGGAGTACTTAGCCCTGGATGTTAATCAGTACTTAGTCTGGTAATTTGAGCCTCCATGGCCAGCTGTTCTGAGAACCACTGGACATTACTCAAGGTCTGCGGTTGTTCTGAAGGGAAGTCCCTGGTATTACCTGGTAGACTCTGTCCTGATACTCCGGAAGTTGCTGGTTCGATTTCCGGTCGTAAAGATTACTTGAATGGCCGTGGAGTTGTGATAAGGAGTGTGTCCCTGGACAGGACAGAACTCTCACCCGTTTAGATACACACCTTGCTAAACGTTGCTTAACTTATGTGATGCATCTGATATTTCCAACGTATCATATACGTTTTCACGTTATATGAAATTCTAGTTTGATTTTTCTTGCAAAAACAACGAAAGAAAGTGGAAGAGGGAAAAGATTAAAAACGCCTGCAGTATTTCATGCTAATAGAATTTTATATTCGAAATGAAAATACTATTTTGAAACATACAAATACGACCATACAAAATTGTTAATTATTTGTCTGTACATAGAAAATATTTTCAAATGGGTTTAAAAATATCAAGATTGCTTTTTTCTTTGAAAGTAATAATACTGAACACAGGGTAAAAATTTAATAATAATTTTAATAATAACATTTTGCAATTTAATTATGAAAGGTATATGTACATTTTTACTCTAAGGACTTGCACATTTTACCATTAATATGGTAGGTCTGTTCTGAAGGGAAATCCCTGGTATTACCTGGTAGACTCTGTCCTGATACTCCGGAAGTTGCTGGTTCGATTTCCGGTCGTAAAGATTACTTGAATGGCCGTGGAGTTGTGATAAGGAGTGTGTCCCTGGACAGGACAGAACTCTCACCCGTTTAGATACACACCTTGCTAAACGTTGCTTAACTTATGTGATGCATCTGATATTTCCAACGTATCATATACGTTTTCACGTTATATGAAATTCTAGTTTGAACAACGTATCTTAAATGTTTTCACGTTATATGAAATTATAGTTTGATTTTTCTTGCAAAAACAACGAAAGAAAGTGGAAGAGGGAGAAGATTAAAAACGCCTGCAGTATTTCATGCTAATAGAATTTTATATTCGAAATAAAAATACTATTTTGAAACATACAAATACGACCATACAAAATTGTTAATTATTTGTCTGTACATAGAAAATATTTTCAAATGGGTTTAAAAGGGAAGTCCCTGGTATTACCTGGTAGACTCTGTCCTGATACTCCGGAAGTTGCTGGTTCGATTTCCGGTCGTAAAGATTACTTGAATGGCCGTGGAGTTGTGATAAGGAGTGTGTCCCTGGACAGGACAGAACTCTCACCCGTTTAGATACACACCTTGCTAAACGTTGCTTAACTTATGTGATGCATCTGATATTTCCAACGTATCATATACGTTTTCACGTTATATGAAATTCTAGTTTGATTTTTCTTGCAAAAACAACGAAAGAAAGTGGAAGAGGGAAAAGATTAAAAACGCCTGCAGTATTTCATGCTAATAGAATTTTATATTCGAAATGAAAATACTATTTTGAAACATACAAATACGACCATACAAAATTGTTAATTATTTGTCTGTACATAGAAAATATTTTCAAATGGGTTTAAAAATATCAAGATTGCTTTTTTCTTTGAAAGTAATAATACTGAACACAGGGTAAAAATTTAATAATAATTTTAATAATAACATTTTGCAATTTAATTATGAAAGGTATATGTACATTTTTACTCTAAGGACTTGCACATTTTACCATTAATATGGTAGGTCTACTGTCTACTCTATAAAAATAATACAAAAGGGATATATGTACATTTTTACTCTAAGGACTTGCACATTTTACCATTAGTATGGTAGGTCTACTGTCTACTCTATAAAAATAATACAAAAGGGGAAGAAAATACAGAAAGACGCGAAGAAAACAGACATGAGAATAAACGAAACAACAAAATAAGAGAAAAAAGAAAAGAGGTTAATAAAAACGAAAAAGAAACAAAGTAAACTCTGTACCTAAATACATAGGGTACAAGATACAAATATTAAATTTGGAAATAAAAATGGACGGAATACTGATAACACTATGAGATTTCTCTCTTGTCTAAATCTAAATTAAAATTAAACAGGTTCTGATAAGAGAAAAAAGAAAAGAGGTTAATAAAAACGAAAAAGAAACAAAGTGAACTCTGTACCTAAATACATAGGGTACAAGATACAAATGATAAATTTGGAAATAAAAATGGACGGAATACTGATAACACTATGAGATTTCTCTCTTGTCTAAATCTAAATTAAAATTAAACAGGTTCTCTTCACGAAACAGCTGAAACGTATTTTCCATTCATAATTTTCAGGTGGTAATGGTGGAAAATGGCACATCGCCTGGCAATGTTCCATTTCGCTATAACCCACCATGAAAATTGCGAGAGGAAAATACTCGTCTACTTTGCATTTCTCTCTACCAATCCGGAGTCAGTTCTTGAAAATAACTTTGCAGCTTGCAGACAGGAGAAAAAAAAAATGAACTTATTGGGTTAACCCAGATTTGGGTTAAGTTGTAACTTTTGCAAATTGCATACTGCTTTTGCAATTTTTAAAAATGGTCCCCAGATTCGAGAAAAGAAAATGCAAAGTTTATTCGAACATAGAGCTTCGTGAAAGAACCCTATCTGTACAAATCCGTGGTACAAGCTCTGCTTATACGGATGGGTATACCATTTATATGAAAAATGTATGTTCTGAGTTTTTTGTCAATCAAATATAAATGGAAATCTATTCACGAAACAGCTGAGTCGTATTTTCCATTCATAATTTTCAGGTGGTAATGGTGGAAAATGGCACATCGCCAGGCAATGTTCCATTTCGCTATAACCCACCATGAAAATTGCGAGAGGAAAATACTCGTCTACTTTGCATTTCTCTCTACCAATCCGGAGTCAGTTCTTGAGAACAACTTTGCAGTTTGCAGACAGGAGAAAAAAATGAACTTATTGGGTTAACCCAGATCTGGGTTAAGTTGTAACTTTTGCAAATTGCATACTGCTTTTGCAATTTTTAAAAATGGTCCCCAGATTCGAGAAAAGAAAATGCAAAGTTTATTCGAACATAGAGCTTCGTGAAATAACCCTATCTGTACAAATCCGTGGGTATACCATTTATAAGAAAAATGTATGTTCTGAGTTTTTTGTCAATCAAATATAAATGGAAACTTGTTAAAAAAAAAAAAAATACCTACTTTAAAAATGGCTTACGAATCATACAATACTCGGTGCGCCAGCCTTGTTCGCTTGAAAGGTAGCGCGTTTGCCTTGTAAGCGCTAGGTCGCGGGTTCTATTCTCTCCCGGGGCGGATTTTATCCTGAACTGATGAGATTAATTCTCGGAACGGCTGGCTTTATCCTACTCTTCGCTTTCGGGACGATAAGACCTTACAGTTCCTTCCATCAAACCTCTTTAGGGGAAAAAAGTTAACATGTGTGACTGACAGTGGAATAGTCCTAAACAAAAATGGACGCGGCACACAAGGGATCAAGAAGGGACCTTAACATAATAAGAACATGAGACTGTAGATTCGAGTCGGAAGAGGTAGAAGACTCGAAGCCTAATACACCCAGTTGACAGGCACCCACTGATGTTTATTACTGAGGGTGTCCAGTAGTTCAATAACAGTGCGGAATGTCTCGTCAAAATCTTCATTAACAATAACCTTGTCTATAAACCTCTCGTAGGATCTCTGCAGACATGCACTCTCCTCTAAGGTTCTCTTGATATCCTCTTCCTGAAATAGAGCACATTGCAGAATACAGAATATAATATAATATAAGATGATATCGATAGAGTAAAAGTAGAAACACACTACCATCACCTCACGTCACGTGAACTCATGGGTAGTCAGAAAGATGTAGTTCAAAGTTTTCCCATAATATTGTAGGTGATCTCGTTCAGGACAGCTACTCTACTTTCACGTTACGTGACGTGATGACAGTGTGTTTCCACCTTTAGAAAGATACCCTATTAGGTACTAAAAAATCTATTTAAAAACAACTCCAATAAGGGGCCAGGGCCAATTTCGAGCAGGTACTACTATATAAAGTCCAATAAATACGATTAAAAAGGACAATAGATTAATAGAAATGGAATTTTTCTCTGTATCCAATATCCATTTAGGTACGGATAACTCCAGGTTCTAATTCCCAACCCTAGACATTTTCGGGTTTACGAGACGGCGTTCTTGGAAAAACTTTAGTTTAGCTTGAAATATAAAATGTTACCTCATACAAGGATGCCAATGACTCCATTGTCCTGGCTCTCCTCGAACTGTATCGTATTGAACTCGTACGATCAAACTGAAAACAGAAACCAAACAGAAAAGAAATTAAAATCAGAGAAGCCAGACTAGTTAGCTTGGAAAAGGTAGCGCGTCTACGTTGTAAGCGATAGGTCGCGGGTTCGATTCCTTTAGATTAAAATAAAGTTCGCAGAGTGAACTTGATTCTCTGAACAGATAAGGTTCGTTCTCAGAACGGCTGGCTTTCTCTTATCTTGCCCTTCATTCGCTATGGATAAGACCTCTGTTGTTCCAGGTCCCTACCGAAAATTGTTCCCTCTATCAAAGCTCAAAAAAAAGTAAAATAAAAAAATATCAACAACAACAGCAACAACAAGTCCTATTGTACTTACCGTGAGATTCCTGCTAGAGTATCCGTTATGGTTATGATTGTGACTCCGGCCATAGTCATACAGGAATTTCAAGTTATCCACACCAGGGGCGGCCAGGAAAATAACCAGGGGGAGAAATTACTGCCTTTTCTTTACAATAAGTATTTGTAATTTATAATTGAATTTTCTTTATATGCCGGTCCTTCTCCCTCAGACCGTCTGACAGATCTTCAAACAGTCTGCCCGTGAGTGGCGAAAGAAGCTTTCGATCGCGGTCAGACAGTCTGAGAGACCAAGGTGGGAAGTTATTTCCGCCATAGGTACACGTTCCGCCGGTCTTATCGTCTCAACATAAGTGGCCGACATTAGAGGTGTAAGGCGCCATGCACATCACTATAGAGAAATGCGTTTCGTGCAACAAACAACAAGGCTCATTAAAACATCGAATTTGCCAGCCTAGTTAGCTTAGTTGGTAGTGCGTCTGCCTTGTAAGCGCTAGGCCGCGGGTTCGATTCCCGCCCGGGGCGGATTTTATCCTGATGGTGTAATATTCGTTCTCGGGACGGCTGGCTTTCTCCTATCCTGTCTTCCTTCTCTCTTCGATTTCGGGACGATAAGACCATAGCAGTTTCTTTTCTACCTGTGGTTGGGTGGAAGAGCTCCTTCAGAAGAATCCTGCCACATAAAAGAAATCGTAAAAAAAGAACCTTCTTCGCGGGCCACATACACAGGGGGACAGGCCCGTACCCAGGATTTTCTTGAGGGGATGGGGGTGGATGCTCCATTTTCGGAGTTCACCCCATATACAGTGTGTCCACTTTTAATGTGCGCCATAGGAAAAATACATGTAAAAACAGTTTTTCTTGTCTCAAAAGTCCCCATTAAGTATGAAGGATTTTGAGTGCCTGGAAAGTATCAAGAACAGAATATAAAATTTGGTTCTTATCATTTGGACTAAAATTTGGTAGGGTTCGATTCCCGGCCTGGGCGGATTTTATCCTAAACGGATAAGGTTCGTTCTGTCTCCTATCCTGTCCTCCTTCCCTCTTCGCTATCGGGACGACAAGACCTTTTAGCAGTTACAGTTCCCTCTATCAAACCAAAAAAAAAGTAAAAGCCCCTACCTAGATACCTAGGTATTTGTTTCATGTGAAGTGTGAGGACTCCTATCACTTCCTACCGTATTAGGAGTGGCACTTACCACTGGACTACAGTCAAGCACACAAATCTTGCCGCTGAGTATAACTTCACGTATAGAATCTAAGTGAGTGCCATACAGATGTCCATTGTGCTCCCCATACTCCAGGAACTTGTGGTCCTGAATATCACGTTCCATGACCTCACGTGACGTGAACCAATAGTTCTGACCATTCTCTTCTAACTCACGCATCGGCCGAGTTGTATCTGGAAAAGAACGTGACATGAAAATTTCAAAGTTGTCTCATATGTCTCATAAAAATTATTAGCTGGTTTGACCACTTGCAAAAAAGGACGACCACGAGCAGATCGGTATACTGTAGGTATAAGGTATGAGCTTAGCAGTTACAGTTCCCTCTATCAAACCTAAAAGAAAAGTAAAAAGCCCCTAGATACCTAGGTATTTGTTTCATGTGAAGTGTGAGGACTCCTATCACTTCCTATCGTATTAGGAGTGGCACTTACCACTGGACTACAGTCAAGCACACAAATCTTGCCGCTGAGTATAACTTCACGTATAGAATCCAAATGAGTGCCATACAGATGTCCATTGTGCTCCCCATACTCCAGGAACTTGTGGTCCTGAATATCACGTTCCATGACCTCACGTGACGTGAACCAATAGTTCTGACCATTCTCTTCTAACTCACGCATCGGCCGAGTTGTATCTGGAAAAGAACGTGACATTAATGTAGAATTGTACTGTAGTGTATTGTACTGTTTAATATACTGTAGGTATATAATTATATATATGGGTTTATTTAATGTACTGTAGGTATATGGGTTTATTTAATGTACTGTAGGTATGAGTATGAGCTTATTTAATGTACTGTAGGTATAAGTATGGGTTTATTTAATGTACTGTAGGTATATGGGTTTATTTAATGTATCTACTGTAGGTATATATGGGTTTATATAAAATTTCTTTCGTAGTTAGCTTAGTTAGTTTGGAATCTTTGGAGCGCGTCTGCTTTCTAAGCGCTAGGTCACTATGAGCTTATTTAATGTACTGTAGATATAAGTATGGGTTTATTTAATGTACTGTAGGTATATGGGTTTATTTAATGTATCTACTGTAGGTATATGGGTTTATTTAATGTACTGTAGGTATATGGGTTTATATAAAATTTCTTTCGTAGTTAGCTTAGTTAGTTTGGAATCTTTGGAGCGCGTCTGCTTTCTAAGCGCTAGGTCACTATTTCCATTCCAGCCAGGCGGATTTTATCCTGAACAAATAAGGTTCGTTCTCGGAACGGCTGGCTTTCCCTTATCCTGTCTTCCTTCTCTCTTCGCATTCGGCACGATAGGACCTTAGCAGTTACAGTTTCCTCTATTAAACCTCTTAAAAAATATCTGTAGGTTGTTCATTCTAAAAAAAAAAAAAAAAAGGGAAATAGGTAATGGATTATGTGTCCCCTAAAGTACTTTAATATGTATTATGTTGTCTCCTAAAGTACTTTAATGTGTATTATGTTGTCCCCTAAAGTACTTTAATGTGTATTATGTTGTCCCCTAAAGTCACGAGTTTGATTCCCGCCTGGTGTAGAACTTTATCAACTTTATCTTAAACATATAAGACTAAAGGGGGACCATAAGACGTTATACGGGCCCCTCTATCAATCGTCTTCTTGGGGATTCCAAACTAATTCAAAGTCACAACGACAAAGTTCTGTTCCTACTTGTCCTGAGTGTCATCGGATTTTTTTCCGAATGTTCTGTAGGCAATGTAATTTAAATGAGAGTGTTCCTACTACGTACGACACGATTTTTTTCCGAACGACAAGTATGTATTATGTTGTCTCCTAAAGTACTTTAATGTGTATTATGTTGTCCCCTAAAGTACTTTAATATGTATTATGTTGTCTCCTAAAGTACTTTAATGTGTATTATGTTGTCCCCTAAAGTACTTTAATATGTATTATGTTGTCTCCTAAAGTACTTTAATGTGTATTATGTTGTCCCCTAAAGTACTTTAATATGTATTATGTTGTCTCCTAAAGTACTTTAATGTGTATTATGTTGTCCCCTAAAGTACTTTAATATGTATTATGTTGTCTCCTAAAGTACTTTAATGTGTATTATGTTGTCCCCTAAAGTACTTTAATATGTATTATGTTGTCTCCTAAAGTACTTTAATGTGTATTATGTTGTCCCCTAAAGTACTTTAATATGTATTATGTTGTCTCCTAAAGTACTTTAATGTGTATTATGTTGTCCCCTAAAGTACTTTAATATGTATTATGTTGTCTCCTAAAGTACTTTAATGTGTATTATGTTGTCCCCTAAAGTACTTTAATATGTATTATGTTGTCTCCTAAAGTACTTTAATGTGTATTATGTTGTCCCCTAAAGTACTTTAATATGTATTATGTTGTCTCCTAAAGTACTTTAATGTGTATTAAGGTCCTGTAGGTTCTATCAACTGAGCTTGCCACCAATTCGGATCCTTCTGATTCAGGATCTGCAGGAGAGGAAGTGGGAATTGTTATTAGTGGACAAGTAGGTCATTAAACTGTACAGTGTAGAATCCACTCAGGAAAAGGCATTTACGGAGATCACAAACGTCAAATCGGGACCAAAATCGAGGTAATATACCTATTATTGGGAGGAAGAGCTCCTCCAGGAAAAACCTGCCACTTAAAAGAAAGCCATGAAAAAAAAGAAGGAAAAAAACAAACAATTTATGGGAACATTTCGTGGGGAACTGTATAACATCAGAGGTTTCATCGTCCCACAATTCATCGTCCCACTCCCGCAATCAAAGAGAAAAAAACGAAAGCTTGCACAGCCTTTCCGAGAAGATCCTTATCTGTTTCGGTTTTAGAATAAAGCTCGCCCAGGCGGGATTAAAACCCGCGATCTAGCGCTTACAAGGTAGGCATGCCACTACGTTCCAATCTAACTAGATTGCCGGTGATTCTCGTATGGGCATAATGGGAAAGAGTAAAAATAAAACCCGAAGGGGGCCCACTCATAAACCTTCGAGGGCAACAAAAATGACGGGCTACTGGTGGCCCAAGGGCTGCTATAGGCCCACTAGTTGAAAAAAATGGTTTAGTCGTTTAGTACAGGCGTTATCACGCTAAAAGAGGAGAGACGAGGTTCAGAATAGGGGAAATTTGACCTTTTTTTTAATCATGTGGACATCTCTTCACCGTTCAAAGGTCACTTTTGAGAGCGAGTTCTGTAATTCACTGAATTACTAGTAGTAAGTAAAAGCTTATCTCATATCTATTATTCTTATTTTTTTATTATTCTCCTTAGGTTATATCAAGTAGGTGTAGTAATGTAGATCAAGGATCAAGGTGAAGAGTGCTTGTTTTATGATATTATCATGCCTCTTGTTTATTTCTTAGTTATTTTCTATTTTAATCAAAGCATTTGACTTTCTTTCGTCTTTTGAACTTCGAAAAGGTTTGATCCAAGGAAATGAGTTTCAATTCGATGATTTTGCATTTGGCCTGTTCCTCTGTTCTGGCATAATCCTCCCACGATTTATTTTCATCACTAACACCCATATTTTATTAACAAAATGCTGGCTCTTAAGTTCGTGCTAAGCATAGTCTCAAGGCATTTGATTGGTCAATTTTGACTTGAGACTGATCTAAGAACGATCATTCTTGTTCATAAATACGAGTGTCAGAGGAAATTATTTGTACTGTGTACGTTTCAGTCCTTTGGGGCACCGTTAGTGGACCCTTTCAGGGCGAAGTCATCAAAATAGTTAATTATGTAACCTACAGTCCACGTCAACTGGGAAGTCCGATGGAAGCGCATGGAGGGGAACCGCAACTTCTCAACTGTAAGTCGGACAGTTCTAAAATTCTTATGATAAAAAAAAACTTTCAATAGCTCTAATTTTATTATACCTACCTTAAAAAAAAATAATAATAATAATAAAAAAAATCCGTTCTATAGTTTCCGTACAGACTTTGAGTCCTGGGTTCGATTTCACGGGTAGGCCGCTCACTTACCCGTGTTCCACAAATGCCGATCTTGTGTACATAATCCGCTTCGGGAGGTACAAAGGCTTTCCTTCTCTCCTCTAACTCCTGGGACGGTACAAGGCCCATCGGTCCTGTGGGTTCTATCAACTGAGCTTGCCACCAATTCGGATCCTTCTGATTCAGGATCTGCAGGAGAGGAAGTGGGAATTGTTACTAGTGGACAAGTAGGTCATTAAACTGTACAGTGTAGAATCCACTCAGGAAAAGGCATTTACGGAGATCACAAACGTCAAATCGGGACCAAAATCGAGGTAATATACCTATTATTGGGTGGAAAAGGTCCTCCAGGAAAAACCTGCCACTTTAAAAAAAATAATAATAATAATAATAATAATAAAAAAAAGAAGGAAAAAAACAAACAATTTATGGGAACAATTTGTGGGGAACTGTATAACATCAGAGGTTTCATCGTCCCACAATTCATCGTCCCACTCCCACAATCAAAGAGAAAAAAACGAAAGCTTGCACAGCCTTTCCGAGAAGATCCTTATCTGTTTCGGTTTTAGAATAAAGCTCGCCCAGGCGGGATTAAAACCCGCGATCTAGCGCTTACAAGGTAGGCATGCCACTACGTTCCAATCTAACTAGATTGCCGGTGATTCTCGTATGGGCATAATGGCGAGGTGCATTCATAGAAGAAAAAGTCACAAATAATGGAAAGCCTTTACAGCAGTAAAAAAAAAAAAAAAAAAAAAAAAAAAAATCCCACCAGAAAAAAAAATCCCACACTCCACACGAGGTTTTTGAGGTTTTTACCTGCAGAATATCTCCGTGGTTGAAAGCTAGTCCGATCTCCTTGCATGGTAATAGTGAATCTTCCTTGGGATCATAGGTGAATAGACATCGCATGTAACACTGGAATAATACACAACACAGAAAATTGTCAGTTCTGTTTTCTGAACTGTACCTGCTAAGCTCTTATCCTTCCGAAAAAAAAGAGCAGGAAGACTATACCTAATGAAGCAGTCGTTTCATTTCATCATTGCTACGAAATAAAAACGGGGATGAAACCCTCGTCTTAAAAAAGAAAAGAAAAAGAAGACGACAGAAGCGAGCTGTTCCGAGAACGAACCTTGCCCATTTCGGACAAATCCGCCCCGGCGGGAACAGAACCCACTACCAAGCACTTACAAGGCAGACGCTCTACCCTCCAAGCTAACTAGACTGGCAAAGTGTCTTTAAACAGTTCAGTACTCACCACAGGTTTGATGGGTAGGCTAGCATCGTCCCCTTGCGGCGCTATGGTGAACTGAATATTTCCATCGGATTTCACAACCTCAATCTGCAGATCCTCCGGACTGCTGACATTCTCGCCGTTGACACCCAGTATGACGTCACCTACTTTCAGGACACCCTGTTTATCAATGAGACTCCCGGCAAGGATTCTAGCGATGATTAGGTTCCCGTTAGCATCTTGCTCTACCGTTAAACCCTGGGGGGGAGAAGCGTTTGATTAGAATAGTTGTAATGTTTTCTCTTTTCCTATGGTTTAGTCCAGGGATTTCCATTTTTTGTGCCGGCTACATGCTACATTAATTGGCAGATTGGCACATATTTGAATTGCCCTAGGCTTAGACTCACTAAGCCTAGGGCAATTCAAAACTTCCCTAGTGAGGCATCTCAAAGAACAGCCCACATTGTGAGCATAAATCTCTTTGTTTCTGTTCTTTATCTTCCCTCCCTCCCTCCCTCTCTCTCTCTCTCTCTCTCTCTCTCTCTCTCTCTCTCTAAGAAGCGTTTGATTAGAATAGTTGTAATGTTTTCATTGTTTTCTCTTTTCCTATGGTTTAGTCCAGGGATTTCCAACTTTTATGCCGGCTGTAGATTGGCAGATTGGCACATACTTCGCGGGCCACATACACAGGGAGACAGGCCCGTACCCAGGATTTTCTTGAGGGGATGGGGGGGATGCTCCATTTTCGGAGTTCACCCCATAGTGAAAGAGCAAAAATAAAGCCCGAAGGGGGCCCACCCATAAAGCTTCGAGGGCTTCAAAAATGGCGGGCTACATGTGGTCCGCGGGCTGCTATAGGCCCACTAGTTGAAAAAAATGGTTTAGTTGTTTAGTACAGGCACTATCACGCCAAAAGAGGAGAGACGAGGTTCAGAATAGGGGAAATTTGACCTTTTTTTTTAATCATGTGGACATCTCTCCACCGTTCAAAGGTCACTTTTGAGAGCGAGTTCTGTAATTCACTGAATTACTAGTAGTAAGTAAAAGCTTATCTCATATCTATTATTCCTCGCATTCTGATTGGTTCTTTCATTTTGGGTTGATGACTCATTGCTGCCATATCCATCTGGATAACGTATACCTAGTGATAGATAAAGTCAGACTTTGGTGTAGCTAAGACTGAACTAATTGGATCTAGTACCTACAGATTTTAAACTATTTTATCCACTTAGGTCGTAGGTAGGAAGGTAGCTCAGGTACCTCACAGTACCTACTGTATGACTAATCAAAGAATTGGTAGATACTATGTTCATCACACACATGATACTTATGATGGAAAATCCCAGCCCATTCATACAACATGTACCTACAATTTTAACCTTAGGAAAATTATCCAGGCAAATGACTACCTTATAGATATTAATTGTTTTGATAAATTCAAATAGAATATTAAAAATAATTTTTAATCAAGGCCTAAATAGGTAGGTATTTAGGTACTGGCAAAAATCACAGAGATCCTTTTTAGCGAAATCGCCATAGAAAATATAGAAAATTCCATCGCCTTGATATGCACACGCGTTTTAGCCTGAGACAAATCAACAAGACAAACAAGCAAACAACACTTCAATCTGATAGCTAGGTAAAGATACGTACAGGCGAAAATCACATAGATCCTTTAGTGGAGCACCATAGAAATCCAAATCCAAAAGATTTTACGATTACACACAACACAGTTTACGAAAACGGGAAAATCATCACAGAAAAACACGAAAAAAGACAAACAAGAAAACAAATTTGTTGACAATTTAAACAATAAGTACTAGGTGAGTCAGTGAATTTTTTAGCGTCAACAGAGAAAATAGTTTGCGCGGAATAATGGCGAAGTTATATCCAGAGCCAGGTACCAGGTAATATGACTGTAATAGAGAGGTACCACACTGCCCTGCCCAAGTCATCAAGGTGAAAACTATATCTATGTAGGTATTATGTATAGGTATGGTAGAGTTACATAAGAATAAGTAGGTAGGTATTCATTTGCTATCTGGGCAGAATAAAATAATACTTATATGGGAAAACATGTTGAATAAACGCCTGTTAGATAGAATATTTATGCAATACGGTAGACAATAAACATAAAAATTTAGGTAGGTTTTCTAAATAGATAATAGGTAACGTTTAAAGGTAGGTAGCGAGCAAGTTACATACCTTTATTGACCTATAATCTAGAACAGCGGTTCTCAACCTTTTTTCGCTCGAGTACCCCTTGGGTACCCGGGTAGATTCTACAATCTACAACATACCTTGAGGTCATTGGACGTGGTACCGATATCTTGAATTCATTTTAATTATTTCCATTTCCATTCTCTCCTAAATGTAATTTCATTATTTCAACTGAATTCCCTCCAGATCTCAAAGAAGAAGCAGAAGAAAATGTACGAGACAAAACACAGTACTGAATTCGACAAGGCAGAACTCTCTCTATATGAGGAAGTAACTAAGATGCCGCCCCTCAAACGTAAAACCATTGCCTTGGTAGGGTGCCAGGGGGTCGGTAGGAGAACGCTCAAAGCTCGCCTCATTAATAGCAACCCGGAGAAGTTCGCCGCTGTTATACCATGTAAGTATTACCTACTACCTATTACCTACCTTTTTTTTAGAATGAACGACCTGATATTTTGAGGTTTGATAGAAGGAACTGTAACTGCTAAAAGGTCCTATCGTCTTGAATGCGAAGAGAGAAGGAAGACAGGATAAGGGAAAGCCAGCCGTTCCAAGAACGAACCTTATTTGTTCAGGATAAAATCCGCCTGGCTGGAATGGAAATAGTGACCTAGCGCTTAGAAAGCATACGCGCTCCAAAGATTCCAAACTAACTAGGCTAACTACGAAAGAAATTTTAAATAAACCCATATACCTACCTACAGTACATTAAATAAACCCATACTTATACCTACAGTATATTAATAAATAAACCCATATACCTACAGTACATTAAATAAGCTCATACTCATACCTACAGTACATTAAATAAACCCATATACCTACAGTACATTAAATAAACCCATATATATAATTATATACCTACAGTATATTAAACAGTACAATACACTACAGTACAATTCTACATTAATGTCACGTTCTTTTCCAGATACAACTCGGCCGATGCGTGAGTTAGAAGAGAATGGTCAGAACTATTGGTTCACGTCACGTGAGGTCAGGCAGCTCCTTGCTCAGCACATCTCTTGTTTTTCTCCCTGGAAACCGAAATCAAAAATGTCATATATGTATTTACTTTTTTTAAGAGGTTTGATAGAGGGAACTGTAATTGCAAAAGGTGTGTCCAAACACAGTCGATCGATCGACGAGTGAATCTATGTTATCGAGGCAGTGTCGACGTTTCAGTCGACATCCATTGACTATGTATGGACACAGCTTAAGGTCTCTTGAAACCTCGAAAGTGAAAAGAGAACAAAGATAGGACAGGAGAAAGCCAGCCGTTCCGAGAACGGGCCTAATTCGTTTCTTATTGATGGTAGACTTAGTAACTTTGTGAAGGTTCATTTTAAGTATCTAAATATGAAAATAACTTTTACTCTTCACTGGTTTTGGTTGATTGGTTGATGGTTTAAACACTGATGATGCCCGAAAGGGTGAAACTAGTCTGTAAGTTAAGTCATGTTACAATAAAATAAACCTATCAACCAAAACCAGTCAAATATCTGCGTGAGGCTGTGTTTATGAACAGGGCTGAGATGAGCTCGGACGACGTGAGATAGCTGTCCCGGCGGCAATTTTTAAAATTACTCATCTTTAGAAACCTTGGCAAATTTATTGAAATATTTACTCATCATTGTTATAGGTATCGATTGAATATTAGGTAGGTACAGCGTATCTATTGTTCTCAGACCTTCTGGTTCTTGTGGTTAACACAAACAACACCTAGTGGTTGTCAAGAATAAGAGACCTAACAATAAGTAGGTACTACCTACTACTTACCTACTCGTATACCTATACTATAAATTAGACTGAGCTCACCCAGAACACCATCATCTAGTGTTGAATCAAATAAATACCAGCGCAGTGCTATAAAATCAGTAGGTATCTAAGTAATTCTGAAATATTTCGTTATAACTATAACGTCTGTAAATAATAATATGTAATAATAGAAAATGAACTCTTGAGTGGAAGGTAACCACTAGGCGAGGTTAACACCGGAGGCGTTCTCTACCACCTAACCCTGAGAGCTCCATTATTATGTGGTCAAATTCTCAAGTAAATGAGGGTAAATCGATAAATACATAGGTCAATGTTGGTCTTGCTGGTACCTACATACCTATGTATCATTCAGAGATTAGGGCGTACCCACCTGTAGAAATTCCTCAAATATCTGCGTGAGGCTGTGTTTATGAACAGGGCTGAGATGAGCTCGGACGACGTGAGATAGCTGTCCCGGCGGCAATTTTTAAAATTCATTTTATATTTATTTTTGTTTGCTTTGTAATTTGCTTGTTTTTAATAGCTAATATAAATGAAAAGTATAATATAAACGTGCAAACTAAAGATAAAAAGTAAAAAATGAATTCAGATTGTACAAGTTGCGGAAAAAAAAACAAAAATTCGAATTTCCCGCCAACTTTACACACAAAAAGGCCGACGATGGCCTATCTCAGCCCTGTACATAAACACAGCCTGAAGCTTGCCAATGTCAACCAGTCAATGTCATACAGACTGCTATCCACAAAAGCAAATGAAGTACACATTCCTTTAGTGTGGAAGAGTAACGCCAAAGAATGCGTAATATTTACTACCTATACCTATACCTATATATTTGTAATATTTTATTATTTTATAAGATGTTTATTACCTTCTTGTCATACATATACATATATCTATATCAATTATTGTTACAAATAAATAAAACATAAAAAACATATAAAACAAATCATTAGATACCTAGATCCGGTGGGGTAGGTAATAGGTATCTTTTTTTGTCGAGCGTTATTGCTAAGTATTTTAAAATCATTTTACTAACAGATAAAACCTATGGTCATCTATTCCATTTTTTCGCTAACACATTCACTCTGGCTGTATGGTCGAGGCTTAGTGCCAAACCAATGCCAAAAAAAAACTTCAAAAAATCTTTAGCTGTTAGGTGATCCAAGACTTTTCGAACACACTGTACCTATGTTCCAGAAGTCCGCCTGTGCGGTAGGTACCTTCCCCTTTATCTTTTGAACGACAAGGAATTCTTATCCTAGGATGAGTCATGAGACCATTTTTGTCCATAAAGTGCTACTTCCCGGGGTTGAGGCAGGTTTTTAATGCCACCACTGGATGGGCCATAATTATATGCCCTTTCCATTCAAAAGATCAGATACCTAGTACCGCACTGACTTTTAGGACATCAGCATAGGAAGAATGCAAGAAGCGTCACAAGTTGCCAGTTTACATTTAAAGAAGAAGAAGAAGAAGAAGAAGAAGAAGAAGAAGAAGAAGAAGAAGAAGAAGAAGAAGAAGAAGAAGAAGAAGAAGAAGAAGAAGAAGAAGAAAAAATATGTCGTCTATTGTTTTTTTTTTTTCACCGACAAATCGACTGGTGCCACTTTAAAAACTACCCGATCCACAGTTGAAGAGTTACGGGTTCGAAACTCGGTAAATTCAATTCAAATTGTAAATTTTATCCCAATCCCCCCCATGCACGTTCCTCATTTTGCTTAAGCCGCCCTTACCACAGAGAATTTTAAAACAAAACCAGTGTTGCCAGTATAACGTATAAGGTTGCCAGATTGATGGTTCCCGGGGATTTTTGAGCTCGTTGTAAACAAAACAAATAAAAAAACAACCATTTTGATTTTTTTAACCCTTTAGTGCGCAATGTTGTAGGTAATGGAGGAGTTGCAAATGGGTAAAAATTATGAATAAATGGTCGATTCCTATGTAAAGAGTTGGGAAAAATCCAAATCTGAGGTTAAAACTCCGAAAAAATAACTGTAAAAGGTCGAAAATTCAATTTTTATTTTCCGTTCTAATGAAAGAGTTCAAATATGTGTGACGTCAGACTTTACGCAGTTGTTTTTTTCGTATATTAGCGTCATATAATGCAAGCGCGCTAGCGGAGGAGCAGAAAGAACTGCGCAGAAACGTATGCGCACAAACACATTAATGCGTTGCCTGCGAGGGAGCTTTGCTCGGGACATTTGATGTGACGTCATCGCCTACGGGAGCGTATGCCGTGACGTCAAAGTTCACGATTTACCGACATTTTTTTAATCGATTTATCTCGGTATCTAGAAGTCGTAGATGAAAAAGAAAAATTCTGTTGGTCCTCATTTTTCCTGCTCTATGACTTTGAAACATCACCCAAGTAAGCGCAACTGATCTATTTAAGCTGTGATAATTTTGATAAAACAGATAGGTGAAATTTCAAACAGGTCAGCACTGTTGCATAAAGTGTGAATCAAAATCACGGTCAGCCAGCCTAGTCTGAATCGATGTGGATCGAAGGCCGGTCGACCAATTCGACTCTGTTTGGACATACCTTAAGCGCTAGGTTCAATTCTCGCACGGGTAGAACTCAAAAATCATGGTCGATATTAGGGCCGAGAAATTCTACTAAAATTAGCGGTCAGTTCTTCGTTGTAAATGGACTTGCCCAGACAGTCACTAGTTACCCACGGGCCATGATCACTGTGCCCCCCTACTCAAAGTTACTGTATCCTCGCCTGGTATTTTATATTCTAGCAGGGGATCACTGAGCAGTAACTTTGAGTAGGGGGGCACTACTCAAAGTTACTGTATCCTCGCCTGGTATTCTTGAAGTCATAGGATTGCATTGTTACATTCTAGCAGAGGTACCTAAAGCTGATACACGTCATAGGTATGCGTTTATACTGGATGGGCCACAGACTCTTGATACTGATGTAAATATACGGGTTGGTAGGTACTGATGGTGACAGAGCGTGGGACCGTGGGTTCGATTTAAAAATTGTAAGAAGACTAAATACGTCCATATTTCGATATGATTCGTCCAAATTCAAAATTCTGCTTTTCCATTGGCTATTACACTTGTAAGATACTTTTCCATACTTTGGTGATTTAGGGCACTGGTGTAGAACTTTATCAACTTTATTTTAAACATATAAGACTAAAGGGGGACCATAAGACGTTATACGGTCCCCTCTATCAAACGTCTTCTTGGGGAGTCCAAACTAATCCAAAGTGACAACGACTGTTCCTACTTGTCCCGAGTGTCATCCGATTTTTTTCCGAATGTTCTGTAGGCAATGTAATTTAAATGAGAGTGTTCCTACTACGTACGACACGATTTTTTTCCGAGCGAGAAGTGGGAAGGGGGATTTACTCACCCTGAAATGTGCCCGACTGAGGATCGAACCAAGTTCCCTGGCTTCACTGTTGGAACTTCGGCTCAGTTGATTAGAAAGTTCAGCAGCTAGAACAGTCGAGTGTAGAGACTCAGGGTCTGGGGTGCTGTCTTCAGAACTCTCGAGATTATCCTGGATCTGCAAACAGAAGATTGGGGGTTCGATATTATCCTGCCTTTTCTTTACAATAAGTATTTGTAATTTATATTTTCATTTTCTTTATATGCCGGTCCTTCTCACTCAGACTGTCTGACAGATCTTCAAACAGTCTGCCCGTGAGTGGCGATCGAGGTCAGACAGTCTGAGAGACCAAGGTGGGAAGTTATTTCCGCCATAGGTACACGTTTCGCCGGTCTCATCGTCTCAACATGAGTGGCCAACATTAGAGGTGTAAGGCGCCATGCACACTATAGAGAAATGCGTTTCGTGAAACAAACAACAAGGCTCATTAAAACATCGAACTTGCCAGCCTAGTTAGCTTAGTTGGTAGTGCGTCTGTCTTGTAAGCGCTAGGCCGCGGGTTCGATTCCCGCCCGGGGCGGATTTCATCCATGGTCAGCAAGTTCGCCACCCACCGAGAGATCGGTTATACTATAGAACGAAGCGCGTCCTAAACTGGTCCAAGTTTAGATAGGGACTTATTTGAATTTACGACGTGGAAATTTGAGGAAAATGATGAATAGGTAAGGTACTAAACTTGCACTATAGAATCACCTGATTCTCCCCGAACAATATTTAGGTAGGCTTCCAATATATGACCTATAGGGGTTAAAGCTGTCGCGTCAGAAAGTTATCGGAGGGTTCTATATTAACCTGTTCAGTCGTCTGCTGTTCTATGAGACATCCCTTTATTCCCAACCTGGTATATTTACGTACCTGAGTCTAACATCTTGTGTCAGGTGTTATTGTAATGATATCAGGTTTCTATCATAGTGGTACCTATAATGGGGTGAATGAATTCATCCCTCCTCCACACCTTGATGTATTTGGACACCTTGGTAAACAGTTTCTTGTGGTTTTGTGAAGTAGACATGGAGTATATGAGGTGGCTCTTGAAATAAGTTAAACACAAAGGATTTTTTCCATAGAGAGAACTGTAACGGCTAAGGTCTTATCGTGCCGAAAGCGGAGAGAGAAGGAAGACAGGATAGGAGAAAGCCAGCCGTTCAGAGAACGAACCTGATCTGTTAAAATCTGTTTAGGAATAAAATCCCTTGGCAGTTACAATGCTCTCTATCAAATCTCTTAAAAAAATGGTATCGAGCGTGGCGTCTAAGTCAAAAGTCAATGCAATAGTTTACTAAACCATTACTTTCTTGCTCGTGTCATGTGTGTTCTTCGAAAGTTATATTAGGTCAATTCAGTACATACTCAATACTCGTACATATTAAATAATTATAGGTAGTATTAGTTGACCTAAGTACATACTTATAGGTACCTATAATAGCTAAATATTTAACATATTTTGACGAGAATTTTCCTCTTACTAACCGTCTAACCTACTTATGCTCACATGAAAGATTGTCTTTGTAGGTAATTCACATAACACGCATAGTACAGAGTTATATACCTACCTATATATAATGATGATAGCTATCTATCTATACATACTTACTGGTAATATATCCACACATAATGAGTATCTGCTTTTCCCCGGGGGCTACAATCTCTTGTTACTGAGTGTGCTAACTTCTAAAGCAGCGCGCAGACTGATCATACACTTCCAACACTTCAGACATTTCCGACAAATTTTGTATTTTGCTTCCTATGTTAAATAATGGTAGTCCGCACACCTATCCGTATCAGACATTTCCAACACTTCCGACATACTACCATTACTTAACATAGGAAGCAGAGTACAGGATTTGTCGAAAATGTCTGAAGTGTTGGAAGTGTATGATCAGTCTGCGCGCTGCTTAAGAATGCTTGGAGAATGTTCGGGCATAGTCTCCGAATATACCCTACCCCACCTGTGATAGATAATTCAGACTTTGGTGTAGCTAGGATTGAACTAAATTGGTTCTAGTAGGTACCTACCTAGGATGATATGAAACTATTTTATCCACGTAGGTCGTAGGTAGGTAGGAAGGTAGGTATAAGGTACCTAAGTGATGTATGACTAAATGACTAATCAAAGAAATGGTACTACATATGTCCATCATGCACATGCTGATAATTAATTAATTATGATGGAAAATCCGAACCCATTCATACACATGGACAATTTTAACCTAGGAAAATTAACCAGACTAAAAACAATAGGTAACTACCTAGATATTAATTATTGTTTTGATGAATTTAGATGACATGTTGAATTAAAAAGATTTTTTTCCCTTTTTAATCAAGATCTAGATAATATACCTATTCGCTGGCAAAAATCACATCAGAAGTCCTCTAGCGAAATCGCCATAGAAAATATAGAAAATTCCATCGCCTTGATATGCACACGCGTTTTAGCCTGAGACCAATCAACAGGACAAACAAGCAAACAACACTTCAATCTGATAGCTAGGTAAAGATACTTACAGGCGAAAATCACATAGATCCTTTAGTGGAGCACCATAGAAATCCAAATCCAAAAGATTTTACGATTACACACAACACAGTTTACGAAAACGGGAAAATCATCACAGAAAAACACGAAACAAGAAAACAAATTTGTTGACAATTTAAACAATAAGTACTAGGTGAGTCAGTGAATTTTTTAGCGTCAACAGAAAAAATAGTTTGCGCGGAATAATGGCGAAGTTATATCCAGAGCCAGGTACCAGGTATATGACTATAATAGAGAGGTACCACACTGCCCTGCCCAAGTCATCAAGGTGAAAACTATATCTATGTAGGTATTATGTATAGGTATGGTAGAGTTATGAGAGGAGAGGTTATCGCTGAAGAAGTTAAGAGTGGGGGGAGAGTATGCTAAGTCAGGGGCGGCTCAGCCTGGGGGGCGAGTGTGGTATTTGAACGGGGGAAGCCGTATTTTCCTTTGAAAATGTCCCCCTATTTAGCTAATGGAGGAGTTGCAAATGGGTAAAAATTATAAATAAATGGTCGATTCCTATGTAAAAAGTTGGGAAAAATCCAAATCTGAGGTCAAAACTCCGAAAAAATAACTGTAAAAGGTCGAAAATTCAATTTTTATAATGAAAGAGTTCAAAGATTTGTGACGTCAGACTTAACGCAGTTGCTATTTTTGTCCGCTAGGTAGCGCCACTATGCAAGCGCGCTAGCGGAGGAGCAGAAAGAACTGCGCAGAAACGTATGCGCACAAACACATTAATGCGTTGCCTACGAGGGAGATTTGCTCGGGACATTTGATGTGACGTCATCGCCTACGGGAGCGTATGCCGTGACGTCAAAGTTTCCGATTTACCGGTATTTTTTAAATCGATTTATCTCGGGATCTAGAAGTCGTAGAAGAAAAAGAAAAAATCCGTCAGTCCTCATTTTTCCTGCTCTATGACTTTGAAACACCACCCAAGTAAGCGCAACTGATCTATTATTGTAAAAAAAAGACGGGGTAGAAAGAGAAAGACACGTCAAAAAATTCAGCTATTTCTATCGATGATTGGACCAATGGACATACTTAACGGTAGTTTATTTAAGTTTACAATAGTCGACAAATGAGAGAGACTTCTAATCTAATTACCTAAAGAATGATAGGTATGTACTATGTTTTCACTTGACAAATATATGAAACTTATTTATTAATAAAAGTATTATTGTGAAATACAGTTAAAAACAGATAAGGAGTTTACCTAAGTTATGTCACTTATGTCCCAAGTTAAAACTGATACAAATCATCATCAACATATATGCAGTTATAATTTTCATGCTTGAAACAATTATAAGAATCATGATCAAAGTTGTTTTGATTCGTGTTGAACTTGCTCCCGATGCTATTGGTTTGAAACTCCAACGTTATTTGGGACAGTATAATGATCACATGTGTGTCAGTAACTTCAGTGACAACTGTTTTGATGGAATGCTAAAAATGTGGGGGAAAAAAATAAGAAAAAAACATTGCATTCCGATTAAGTGGGCCAAAACATCAAAGTTTTTGATCAGGTAGCGGAATGAAATAATGAAATTCAATTAGAAAATGAGGTATGGCTGACGGTTTGGTAAACCAATGGAATGCGTTCACTCTTCATTAAGAATGCACTCCGGTTCACATTCCACAGTAGGACCACTTCCGTTGGCCAAAATTTTTGGCATGTCGAACCTCTTGATACTGATGTAAATATACGGGATGGTAGGTACTGATGGTGACAGAGCGTGGGACCGTGGGTTCGATTTAAAAATTGTAAGAAGACTAAATACGAATGTAAACTTTTAAAACACACCTATTCCTACCTATTTGAACATTTGGAAAATTATTTACATTCAGGAAAATATAAATTTAATATAGGTAGGTTATACCTACCCTACATTCTACTGCTAATTTTTACCAAGACAGGTTGGTAGGTATGCTTAATTTTATTTTGCGTTAAAAATGTACACAATTGTTCTTCAACTTTTGGGTAAAAACCTACATGATTCATCTTGTGTTTAATTTATTAAGGTGAGGCCCCGGGGGCTGTGTATCACACACCACCCTGTATATTGATCATTATTATGAGGGAACACGTATTTCCCGTATTCTATGCTACAGGTAGACCTATTCAGCGTTACCCTAAGCTCATAGTGGGTGAATCAACCTCTGCTGTTTTTAGAACAAGATGAGATGTTCCCTGTGAGTTGGGGTGTTATTTTTTGGGTCACCCTATATTCGAATATGTTATATTATGTGAATTGTATAGAATAGGTAATTATTACCATTTTGACTCCTCGTTAGCCCTTTTTGTGCCTGTCGACCAAAACGGTATCTCTGTTATTTATCATGCTCCATAGGCCTTCAGTTATAATTATCGTAGTTCTGATGGTCCCAGCACTTAGAATGCTATGTCCAGCTGACAAAGGGGATTTACGCGATGGTCAGCAAGTTCGCCACCCACCGAGAGATCGGTCATACTATAGAACGAAGCGCGTCCTAAACTGGTCCAAGTTTAGATAGGGACTTATTTGAATTTCCGGCGTGGAAATTTGAGGAAAATAATGAATAGGTAAGGTATTAAACTTGCACTATAGAATCACCTAATTCTCCCCGAACAATATTTAGGTAGGCTTCTAAAATATGACCTATAGGGGTTAAAGCTGTCGCGTCAGAAAGGTATCGGAGGGTTCTATATTAACCTGTTCAGTCGTCTGCTGTTCTATATGAGACATCCCTTTATTCACAGCCTGATATTTACGTTACCTGAGTCTAACATCTTGTGTCAGGTGTTATTGTAATGATATCAGGTTTCTATCATAGTGGTACCTATAATGGGGTGAATGAATTCATCCCTCCTCCACACCTTGAAGTATTTGGACACCTTGGTAAACAGTTTCGTGTGGTTTTGTGTAGTAGACATGGAGTATATGAGGTGGCTCTTGAAATAAGTTAAACACAAAGGATTTTTTCCATATTAGAGGGAACTGTAACGGCTAAGGTCTTATCGTCCCGAAAGCGGAGAGAGAAGGAAGACAGGATAGGAGAAAGCCAGCCGTTCCGAGAACGAACCTTATCCATTCAAGATGAATCCGAATCGAACCCGCGACCTAGCGCTTACAAGGCAGACATGCTACCCTCCAAGCTAGCTAGAACTAGACTCTGTATGTAAACTAAATACATACTAGGCTAGACTGTAATGTAAAGTTTATATTATTTACTTTATTTTCTCAAGTTTCCCTTGTACGTTATCTTTATAAATAGGTACGTACCCATTACCCATGTAACTCGTATACCTACTTGTCTATGAGGTGTTATTAAATTTCTTAGGTCCGGTTTACATTAACAGAACTAAATCACTGTTTCCGCAAACTCAACATTTTTGTACAATTGGATACTCTATTTTATGTATTTTTTCACGAGAAATTGATTGGTAATATTTTCATAATTGTTGCGAATTGCTAACTTTCAACAGCTTCCTGTCCCAGTCATTAATATTTCTGTACGACGTTGTGCGTGGTAAACAAATATGTAGGTACAATATTTATATTTTTTTTTTCTCTATTTTATATTGAAAATAAAAAATATTTACTCGTAAAATAAAACACATTTATAGGTAAATTTGTAATCAATTAATCATCCTTCCGAATACTTACCAAGCGCGACGTAAGCGACGTTGCTTCAGTGATTATAGAATTTCGAAATATCATATTTCGAAATTCTATCGATAGACAGATAAAAATCAAAATAGGTGTAGGATGTAGAGGCAATAAAACTCTGCAGGTATTGAAGGGATGAATCAATTAAAATATTTGACTTTAAGAACCTCTGAACTTGAACAAATATTTGGATATCTCCTTAATAGAAGATTGAAGAAGTGTCAAAATCAATAACTCATTAATCTTTTTTTTCTTCTTCTTCTTCTTCTTCTTCTTCTTCTTCTTCTTCTTCTTCTTCTTCTTCTTCTTATAAACTAAGGAGGAAGAAGAAGTAGAAAATGATCTCAGACAGACAAACAATTTACCTATCTAATAATGTATTTATATTAAGTCTCTAAATAGATATTGGACCTTTTACACACAAATATTTGGGGAATCTAAGTTAAGCAACGTTGTGTGTGATAGGTATCTGGATGGGTGACCGTCCGGGCTGATTTTTCCGCCCCAATGCAGAAGATCGACATTCTGCATCGACAAAAATTTGAACTCGTTTTTCGATTGCAAATATTTCAACGGGTTACTACTTTCTGGTGTTCTCGTGTTGACCCAGCACCTAAATGGGAAGTATTGAGTATTGTGTCTCTTCTCGCCCATCTGATGAGAGGCATACTATACGGGATGGGCATGCTACGACACAGGCCACAAGCGTCTAATGTAGCGGTGTTCTCGTGTTGACCCAGCACCTAAATGGGAAGTATTGTGTCTCTTCTCGCCCATCTGATGAGAGGCATACTATACGGGATGGGCATGCTACGACACAGGCCACAAGCGTCTAATGTAGCAGTTGTTCCATTGCTACGAAATAAAAACGGCGGTGGAACACTCTTCTTAAAAAAGTTCCCTCTATCAATCTTCTAGAAAACTGCTCTAATCGAAAGGAACCAGAGATTCTTATCAGAGTTCGGAATTTTGACGGATTCCGAAACAAATAAATCAAAACCCAATCGAATGAAAACGATATTAAATCTTTCTCTTCTCTGAGCTAAATTCGACGAGAGATTCTAATCTGTGTTTATTTGATCAAATGAATGCTGGATCAATTTATATTCTAATAACTCAATTATCCTCTTGTCATCTGAACATATTGAGGGACCCACCTAAACGTAAACCTTAATGATAGCTATGGCTGATGGCTGTGTTTGTTCAGTCTCCTCCTACACAAGCTAGTAGATCAATGATAGGGTCTACAGTCTACACTCTTCAGTCTACAATAAACTATTATCTCGGAAAGTCGCTAATCTCTGGGTCCCGAACCTGGTACCTTCTACCCAGTAAGCAAATATTTTATCTCCTCTGTACTAACCATGTATACCTACCTAAGATCTAATTACTAATACATATTGAAAAGAGTCTGCCTGATTTGAAAACCACATTTATGAGAAAAATATTGATGTCCCTATGTACTTGTACCTATGTATATCTATCTGTAGGTATGATGGTATACATATCTATCCATTTACTCTACACCTATATAGATGGGTACATGAGTAGGTAAAGCTAACAACAGTGTCCTTCAGTATTTTTTCTGCACTTCTGTTCTTGACACCTGCCTTCTATATTCTATTCTATATTATATACAGTTCTGGGAGTTCTTTGTTGTCCGCTGTTCCCCATTTAATATAGGTACATCTAACCAGAGAACCACAAGTCTAATATCTCTTCTAGTACAATCATACCTACATAGGTATTATCTAGATTGCTAATAGAGGTGTATCTGTGACCTATCGGATGTCAGAGGTATTACGAGATGACCGAAGCCAATTCTCTCTGTCAAGGTTACTACAATGGTTACTATAAATAAATAATAGCTATCTCTAAATAATTGGTTACCACAATAGTTAGGTACACTTAGACTGAGGGACGTATTTACTTAAATTGTAAATGAACGAAGGTGACTTTGTGAACAATAGATGTCTTATTGGTAGATGTGCCAATATTAGTGGATCAGTTTTCTATTGAAGGAAGGTAATAAGCATCAATCTTGTTTTAATAACATGAGAATATATCTAGTAAAAGTTCTATACTTGTTCAGAAATGAGCCCCTACAGAACCCCGAAGGCTAATCGAACCCAAAACTCAATAACCAAATTTCCTTTATTTGCTTAACACGTTTGGAAAATTTCATCCAAATCGGTCTAACTATTCCGAAGTTATGGAAACGAAATAACTTCTGATGTTAGTAAATGAGGCATCTCCACCACTAGATAAATCTTGGTTAGTGGATGTGTCCACTTATTCAGAAATGAGCCCCTACAGAACCCCGAAGGCTAATCGGACCCAAAACTCAATAACCAAATTTCCTTTATTTGCTTAACACGTTTGGCAAATTTCATCCAAATCGGTCTAACCATTCCGAAGTTATGGAAACGAAATAACTTCTGATGTTAGTAAATGAGGCATCTCCACCACTAGATAAATCTTGGTTAGTGGATGTGTCAATATTTCCGCATAGTAAAACATTTACTTTCCCTTCTGGAATATTGGCAAACAACCTAGGATAAGACATTCACCCGTCCTGATCTTAGGAAACTTTTCATCCTGAAACTTGTAAACCAAATCGTGCGGTAAACTGGATTCTGTCTTGTAACCTGACAGACCATGAAATCATCTCGTCTTACTTTCGTTTCGTTTACTGATCTCACAAGATATCCTGGTTAGATCTTAACGTCTCTGGTTCAAAGACTTTAGACCTGGTTAGAGTGTTAAGCTGTAACCAGAGCTGTAAAGTTCCAAGTGAATACTCTTTCATTGTTTGACTTGTTTCTAGAAATGGCTTTCGTAAATAGACTGGAAATATGACCCTTTGCACTTTGAAGCAAAGAATCACAACGTAGAAATGAAACATACAAAACTTGAAATTAGTAAAAAAAGAAAAGAAAAGAAAAGAAAAAAAAAAATTCCTTGAGGTCCTTGAGGATCTTGTTCAAATTAACAAGGTCCCGCCCCCAAAAATACCGATCTAGATCAACACAAAGTCTCCCCGTGCCGAATTGGTGAGATTCCCCCCAATTGGTGACTTTAGGTAGATTGACGATGTTAACTCGATGAATTTTCACAGAATACTGAACCTAACATGAGAGTAGTATCAATTTTTTTCCTTTGTTTTGAAATAAGTTGTTAATTAGTTGGTAAATTTCGTGTATAATAAATAGTCATTAGGAAGGTAGGTAATATATCCTCCCACACATGTTGTGGAAACATTGACACTGAGCACAGTGGTGTAGTGGTCAAGACACTTGTCTTGTAAACAGGAGGCCGCGGGTTCGAGGTTTAGGTAATCTCAACTGTCAATGGCTAACAGAGCTGGTTTTACTATTCGTAACCTCACTCTTAGGGCTTGTCCACCAATTGTTCTATTGGCACGGAAGATTAGCCACTTTTTTTTCCAATTTATATGTATACGTAAGTAACTACGAATAGATTTTTTTTTTATATACAATCATCGATAGTAGGGTCAAGATTAGTTTTAAGGAAGCTCATTAGAGTTCAGCACCTTCTTTCACAAGTTATCTGAAGATTCCGTTTTGCCCTGTGTTCCCCTAGATAGGATATACATCACTCGACATTATCCGAATATTTTTTCATGACCCTCCACTGGTTTGGTTGCTTAACTTTTGGTACTTACACGATGGCATACCTATGCCATGATTCATGTTTTAGGATGTCAGTTCAATATATGAGCATACATATGTATTACTGTAAGTACATACATTGCCATGTAGTACATTATGATCATGTGGGATACAGTTTGCCTGTTTGGTTGATAGACATTAATGTACCCATTCTTATGTTAAACATGTAGTATGTCTTGTGTTTTGCACAGGTTATACATAGGTGAACCTACGTAGACATTCTAAACTACATAGATATTAACACGTGATTGTCAGGAATTGCTGCCCGGGATGTCGCGGGTTTATAGCAAGATTGTCACGAGTTTATTAGCGAGATACCTGCCTAGGTACCTCGGGAGAAAAAAGACACATAAAACTTTGAAAACATCAATGGTTATTGCGGTAGATATAATAAATTTCTACTTTCCATACCTATAGGTACTTACTTATACAGGGGATCTAACTGTACTTATAATGTGTAGAGGATTTAGAACAGTTTGGTTTGTAAGGGTACCACTAATGTTTGTTGCTGCAAAAGGCTACCACGAGACCAGAAAGGTTTGAGAACCACTGAGTACATGATAATGCATGATTTATATCCCATGTCATGTTCCAAATCAAGACCACTTTACCAAGATTGTAGTCCGCGGCCTTAATAGAATCCTTGTACATTACAAGCAATCTTGAACTCAGGCTCGTGTTCTGCTTTAATTAACAGCAAGATTACAATGAGAAGTATTATTGTCTCTCAGAGATATGTAAGCCGGAAACGTTAATTAACGGAATATATCTCTGGACTCCAGGAATCTAAATGGACTTTACTGTTCTGTTGCTGGAATAAAGTGACTCCACCTGGAGTTATGTCTTCAATTCTGTATCAGAACATTAGCATACTTTTGTGTGTTAATATACATATTCCTTGCCAGCCTTGTTAGCTCTGAAGGTAGAACGCCTGCTTTCCCCCCCGAGGCAAACTTTATCCTAACCTAAACAGATAAGGTTCGTTCTCGGAACGGCTGGCTTTCTTCTATCCTATCCTTCTCTCTGCCTTATGCCCGGATCTTACACAGAGAGTTTCAGTTAATCCAGAGTTCCAGAGTCCAGATTAGTCCAGAGTTTCAGACATACCTACCTACTAGCCTGTTTAATCAAATGGGTGACGTCAAAGAAAACCCTTGACACTTACTTCTCAGTGGTAAAATCGACCATAAATACATAGCTGACTTCATACTTGTGAGGGATTTCCAAAATTTCCCCCAAGAAACTTATTGTAATGAACAGATTTGGCAGCATGTTTATTTTTGGAGCTCGCAGAATGACCTGTTTTGTTTGATATTGATATCCATTCACGATGCCTCTATTATAAATTATAAGTAACATTAATAAGAAGAGACTGGATAGTGGATAATAACTATTAACTAATCACTACTATATTCATATTCTTGGCGTACCAAATCAACCGAAACTGTAACGGCCATCCCATTTCCTTGAGATCTACACTAGGTACCTAAGGTAAGTATATACCTACTCATATAAGCCATTATGCTATTGTGTTTTGGCTAACACACCCCATGTACATACTCATGAGAAGTGTGTTGACATTGACTGTAGCATTATTTACTATAACAATGGTTACTTCTGTTTACTATGACATTGTATTCCTAGGTTGCCTATCTTTATATCTATTGTTTATATTGAAAGTTTTTTTTTTTGGTCTGGTTTCGTTGTATAACTCATGTAGTGATTTAAAGGATAAATGCAATTTCTTTGTGTTATTATGTCACAACTTTCGTGCTCACTGCAGCATTGTAGGATTTTCCCAATATCTCGATAATCCTAACATCCAATGTTTACCTACCATGCTGGCACCGGTCGCTATGCGCATTATATTACATAGCTACTCATTTTCCTCACGAGGCTGAGTAGGCCCCGCAACAGCCAGTCACGGTATCAATCATTTGCATGATACAAATTTCTTGACCCCGCCGGGAATCGAACCCGGGTCTCCCGCGTTTCTTGTTTTTATTAAATGATTGCAATTCGGAAACATGTAGGTACCTTACGTATTGCGGATGTACCTACCTAGGTACCTATGTTGGCCATTGGGCACTAAGCAGTATCAAATAACACCTTTAAAGCAGCAGGAGGCCCGATTCCTTTATGTATTTTGGATAAAATTTGGAACCAATTTTTGTCAAATTTCATCCAAATCGAGGCTAGCTACCACCGTTCGAGAGTTTTCTATGTAGGTATCTCTCTCCTAAAGTCCACGTGTAAATTATTTTCTATCAATGTTAGTTGATAAAGTTGATAACCTAGCGCAGAGCTGGGATTAGGTTCTAATTTTAAGCAACTATTAAGCATGGAAAGATTTAGAATCAATAAAAAAAAAGTAAAAATAAGTAATAACAATAAAAAAATGATAGACAATATCTAGATTAGGTTTGTACTATAAACAAAAAATAGATTGATAGTCTACAGTCTACACTCATCTCTTCATCTCATTACAGTCTCAATCCTAAGGCAATAATCCAGATTAGGGAATCATTGAACTCTTCGTATGAAATATGTTATTATCCTTGGTAATGTACCTATACGAACGTAGGTATCTTGAATGATCCTAGTTTCACTTGATTGATATCTTGTTGCTCTCCGTTCCACTCTGTTTTTAATGGAAGTAGGTACTGCAGATCACGTCTGGGAAATAATTGGACTATGTGGACTTTATTGTTTTGCTTCATCTCTCCAAGAGGGGTCAAAATTTGGTGTACTTACCCTAAGGACCCCAAGGTAGATAATTTGATTGAAACTTACCGTTCTGTTGTGCCGTCTCTACTCCGTCCCACTTGTCAGTAATCTCGTTTAGACTCTCCAGAAGAAACTTCTTATCCACGGATTTCTTATGATGTGTTGAACCAGCACTATTCTCTGACTTTTTGATGAGAGAGAAAAATACCATCGTCTGACACCGTGGCAGTTTATTTCATTCTAATTTTTATTCCTTTTCCACTTATCACATATTTGTTTTATTTTCAATAATTAAGATCTTACGAGTATGTCTTGTTTATAATAAATTATTATTTTAGTCTAAAAAAAAAAACAGACAAAGACTTGTTTAGACTGCCCGCGCGCCGGATAAAGGAACTTTTCAATCATATTTGGACAGGAAAAAGGTATGAACTTGGGAAGGTGATTATGTTAGGTAGGTTTTTGCTTAGCGATTGCCATCTTTGATGGGCGTAAAAAAAAATAAATAAAATAAATCTATTCTATCCTAACATTTCTATCCAGGCCGAGTTACAATTAGATGACTATTGTTTGTGTTAGCATTAGGTTTTGTTTTGAGAAATATTCTAATATGGAACTATCGTGACGTATAATAGTGCTGAGTGCTGATTCTGGCTAAAATAGCTTATTGTTATCATATCACAGTATCGCATACCGTTGTGAATGATATCGGATAACCTACAAATCGAATATCTATCTACCTACCTACATGCTAAAGTTTACGAATTGCACTGAGAGAAAAAAAAACTAGAGTGCCAGCAGCCCAATCGAGTGACTGGCTGACTGGGTTCCGGCACCCTAATATTGAACTCTATATCGGGAAGCTCGAAAGTATAATACAGCATTCCAATAGCCTAAATCAGGGGAAATAACCCAATAGTAGAGTTCTTCCACCCTAAACTTGTGGCACCCTGTCACCATTTTTTTCTTAGTGTGTGAACTGAGGTGTCTGGTATATCTACCTTCGATAGCATACCCTAACAACAGTTTAGGTTGCCCTTATTTATACGTTTAAACGTAAGGCCAATCTAAAATGCTGTTAGGGTAGGTACCTAGATTATAGGCCGCTATAAAAAGCAGATAGGTAGGTATTAGGTATACTAGACTGCAAGAGCTAGCTAACCATGTGTTTTACACGTAGCTAACATTAAACATCAGTTATGTATGTGCGGAACTTTAAAATCAACAACCACGTTGTAAGTTAGAAGGTTGAGCACTAGGTTTATAAACATGAGAAGGAATGTGTACTAACTCTTTACTTATGTAAGTATGTACAATCACGCCTTGAATAGGTACTTTGCCTTAGCAATGCCTATAGCAATACTTACATAATAAAAGTACTTGGGTAGATACTAAGGACCAACGAGATTATTATGTTATCAAAGTTTTTATTGTTTACAAACTGAAATATATTGGACAATTTTTAAGGATTTCCCTATAGTAGCAGCATATCCCAAAAACGGGATCGACCATTACGGGATAACGGTACATCCTAGGAGAAAAGTGTAAATGTATAAAATGTAGAAAACAAAAATACAAACAACTTTTTAATTCATTATCCTTCGAAAAAATTTACTTGGAACGCGATATTGTGAGAAAACCTCTTTTTGGCCGCCATATTGGGAAAATCATTACGGTACGGGATTACGGTACATCCTAGAGAAAAAGTGTAAACGCATAAAATGTAGAAAATAAAAAGATAAACAACTTTCTAATTTATTGTTATTAGAAATTTTTTATCGGAAACGAGATATTCTCAAAAAACCCCTTTTTCTGGCCGCCATTTTGGAAAAAAGGCCGCCATTTTGTTCGTATACATGGTTTTCGGTGTCACCCCTTCCTAAAAGTTTTATATGGTCCAAATAAAGGTCCATGCCAAATTTGGTGCTTTCCTGACGAAATGCAGCTTTTTTGACGTTAGGCCACCGACTATTGTACATACTCGTACGAAAAGTAGGTACATTTACAATACCGTTTTTAATCAGTAGGTAACTGTATGATAGGGAGAGACCGAACTACATATGAAGAGATTTTTTATAAGACCCAACTATTAGAGAGATTTTTATACCTAAGTAAGCTACATATAAAAAATCAATTCACTAAAAAGATGAAAAAAATCGAATTAATACCTCGAACTGAAAAATCTCTAGGTCAACTATCCGCAAAGTACTTTCAAAGTACGCAAAGTACGCGCGAACTACTTTCCACTTAGCACAAAGTACTTTTCAAGATCCGTATATCGCGGTGTAGGATTGAGAACTGAAAAGTTATTCACTTCTCATTCTGAGTTAATGGAACTTAGTAGTGCTTCCAGCGTACAAACATTTCATTTGTCAAGGCGGCATGTGTAGAGACTGTTATTTAGACTGAGTACATACAAATGGTACATTATTTGTATTTAGACTGACTACATAGGTACCTACCTACCAATGGTATGTACATATTGACTACATATACAATACCTACATATTTGCCTACGTCTGTGACCGAGTGGCTACTGACTGACTCTCAACTCAGAGGTGCTGGGTTCAAATCCCGGTCGGGGAAGAAATTTCCTGACCAAACTTGTCCGCTCCATACCGGTTGTGCCTCTCACTTAGAGGTCGATTGGCAAGAATGGCAAGCGCCTATATTTGAATCTCGTGTGAATCCACAATTTTACCGAAGAAATATTTTTCCAGTAGGTATATGCATTTGCGACCGAAATTACGAAAATCCTATCTAGATATGATTTACTTATAAAAGTACAGTGACATGAAAGGTACCTATCTATACGATGTACATAATTTATTATGTACCTAATACTTTCCTAAAGTATGTACCTTTGTTCTGTAAAATAATAAAAGAAGGAAAAATTCTAGGGGTTTGATAAAAACTCGTGTAGTTTGGTTATTGAGTTGCGTGTAGAAATCCAATGAGATTATGAGGTATATGAACTTTTTCCATATTGGATAATGGAGGAGTTGCAAATGGGTAAAAATTATAAATAAATGGTTGATTCCTATGTAAAAAGTTGGGAAAAATCCAAATCTGAGTACATATCTATCCATTCACTCTACACCTATAGATAGGTACAAGAGTAGGTAAAGCTAACAACAGTGTCCTTCAGTATTTTTTCTGCACTTCTGTTCTTGACACCTGCATTCTATTCTATACAGTTCTGGGAGTTCTTTGTTGTCCGCTGTTCCCCATTCAATATAGGTAGGTACATCTAACCAGAGAACCACAAGTCTAATATCTCTTCTAGTACAATCATACCTACATAGGTATTATCTAGATGACTAATAGGTGTATCTGTTACCTATCTGATGTCAGAGGTATTACGAGATGACCGAAGCCAATTCTCTCTGTCAAGGTTACTACAATGGTTACTATAAATAAATAATAGCTATCTCTAAATAATTGGTTACCACAATAGTTAGGTACACTTGGACTTAGCTTCGTATTTACTTAAATTGTAAATGAACGAAGGTGACTTTGTGAACAATAGATGTCTTATTAGTGGATCAGTTTTCTATTGAAGGAAGGTAATAAGCATCAATCTTGTTTTAATAACATGAGAATATATCTAGTAAAAGTTCTATGGTACAGCAAAATTCTCAAGTAGAAAAAAGCCGCTTAAATACGTAAAACATGGAAAATGAATTTTTTAATGTACGTATGGGATCTACACATAAGAGGGGGGGCTTAGAACAGTTTGGTTTGGAGTTTGAACGGATGCCACCAAAAGCTTTGTTGCTGGAAAAGGCTACCACGAGACCAGAAAGGTTTGAGAACTGTGCACATGATAATGCATGATTTATATCCCATGTCATGTTCCAAATCAAGACAGCCAGGCCAAACCTATGACTTCGTGACAATATCTGAATTTAGGTAGTACTATAGTTGACCTAAGTACATACTTATACATAGGTACCTATAGCTGAAATATTTAACATATTTTGACGAGAATTTTCCTCTTTCTAACCGTCTAACCTACTTATGCTCACATGAAAGATTGTCTTTGTAGGTAATTCACATAACACGCATAGCACAGAGTTATATACCTGCGTATATATAATGATGATAGCTATCTATCTATACATACTTACTGGTAATATATCCACACATAATGAGTATCTGCTTTTCCCCGGGGCTAATACAGTCTCTTGTTACTGAGTGTGCTGACTTCTAAAGGAGCGCGCAGACTGATCATACACTTCCAACACTTCAGACATTTCCGACAAATTTTGTATTTTGCTTCCTATGTTAAGTAATGGTAGTCCGCACACCTATCCGTATCAGACATTTCCGACATACTACCATTACTTAACATAGGAAGCAGAATACAGGATTTGTCGGAAATGTCTGAAGTGTTGGAAGTGTATGATCAGTCTGCGCGCTGCTTAAGAATGCTTGGAGAATGTTCGGGCATAGTCTCCGAATATACTCAAAGATTACGTACGGACCACTTTACCAAGATTGTAGTCCGCGGCCTTAAGAATCCTTGTACATTACAAGCAATCTTGAACTCAGGCTCGTGTTCTGCTTTAATTAACAGAAAGATTACAATGAGAAGTATTATTGTCTCTCGGAGATATTCAAGCCGGAAACGTTAATTAACGGAATATATCTCTGGACTCCAGGAATCTAAATGGACTTTACTGTTGCTGGAATAAAGTGACTCCACCTGGAGTTATGTCTTCAATTCTGTATCAGAACATTAGCATACTTTTGTGTGTTGATATACATATTCCTTGTCAGCCTTGTTAGCTCTGAAGGTAGAACACCTGCTTTCCCCCCCGAGGCAAACTTTATCCTAACCTAAACAGATAAGGTTCGTTCTCGGAACGGCTGGCTTTCTTCTATCCTATCCTTCTCTCTGCCTTATGCCCGGATCTTACACAGAGAGTTTTAGTTAATCCAGAGTCCAGATTAGTTCAGAGTTTAAGATATACCTACCTACTGGCCTGTTTAATCAAATGGGTGACGTCAAAGAAAACCCTTGACACTGTGTTACTTCTCAGTGGTAAGATCAGCCAAAAATAGTTAGCTTCACATACTTGTGAGGGATTTCCAAAATTTCCCTCAAGAAACTTATAATGAACAGATTTGGCAGCATGTTTATTTTTGGAGCTCGCAGAATGAACTGTTTTGTTTGATATTGATATCCATTCACGATGCCTCTATTATAAATTATAAGTAACATTAATAAGAAGAGACTGGATAGTGGATAATAACTATTAACTAATCACTACTATTACTATTCATGATATTCTTGGCGTACCAAATCAACCGAAACTGTAACGGCCATCCCATTTCCTTGAGATCTACACTAGGTACCTAAGGTAAGTATATACCTACTCATATAAGCTATTATGCTATTGTGTTTTGGCTAACACACCCATGTACATACTTATGAGAAGTGTGTTGACATTGACTGTAGCATTATTTACTATAACAATGGTTACTTCTGTTTACTATGACATTGTATTCCTAGGTTGCCGATTGCCTACAGGACATTCGGGAAAAAAATCGGATAAACTGGCAAGTGGGATCGGTCCTTAACTTAGCTACCTACATATTCTGATCTCACATCATTCCGGCCCTGAACAGTTCTACAGAAAACTCAAAGTCACTGACTCCTCATATCCTAATAACTGGTTTCAACACATTGCACATTGCATTCATTTATTGATTACAACACTTCTTACCTATTTATTGCCTGATCTTTTTGAGCGACCGAAGTGAATTCCAAGTTTTAACTGAACAGTTTGATTGTTAGTTTCTCACTTGAAATAACTAGTGGATTTCTCACATAACATAACTAGGGTTGTCCCTTATCCCGTTTGATCTCAAATTTCATGAAAAATCGAACTCGAACGGTTTCGAGAGTTGTAGTCAAAACTGAAGGGGCCCTTACGCGGTCATCGTTTGACCTTTTCAGGCCAAAACCAAAACCTCAAGAGGAAATGTCCTTTTTTTTAAGAGGTTTGACAGAGGGAACTGTAACTGCTATGGTCTTATCGTCCCGAAATCGAAGAGAGAAGGAAGACAGGATAGGAGAAAGCCAGCCGTTCCGAGAACGAACAGTATCCCATCAGGATAAAATCCGCCCCGGGCGGGAATCGAACCCGCGGCCTAGCGCTTACAAGGCAGACGCACCACCAACTAAGCTAACTAGGCTGGCCGAAATGTCCTTTATGTGTTAGACATGTTTGCCAAATTTCATCAAAATCGGACGATAATAGTGAAATAAGCAAGCAAACAAACGCACATCAGACAAACTGAAAGAAAAATCTAATATGGGAAAAAAAAACTATCTGTTGGTAAATGAGGCATCTCCACCACTAGATAAATCTTGTTTAGTGGATGTGTCAATATTTCCGCATAGTAAAACTTCATGCCAGTCTAGTTAGCTCAGAGGGTAGCGCGTCTGCCTTGTAAGCGCTAGTACTCGGTTTCGACACCCGCGCAGGGCGGATTTTATATTTAACAGGAAAACAGATAATTTTCCTCTTCGGAACGGCTGGCTTTCTCCTATCCTGTACTTTTCTCATAGCTTCACAATAACTTTTGGGTAATTCATAGTTTTACAGTGAATTTTACCAGGATTCACGAGGTAAAATGAGTTTATATTTTCACGAGGGCAAATTTCAGGTAAAAACGAGTCCTCGTCACAAAACGAAGTTAGAATATCGAAAATACCGAGAGATATGTAAGCATACCTATAACTCGAAATTGAGTTAAAAGTGAAATTGTTGAATCTGTGGGCCGAGCAAAATTTTTCGTGTCGTGAATTTGGTTAACGTGGACCAGAGTGAACCAAATTTGGTCTCTAAGCAAACGAAGCGTACCACAAACAGAAACAAGTTTTAGGTGAGGCCAAAAGAAAAATCAACTGTATAAGCTCAAAGTAGGTACTAATCACAGACCACTATATTCTACAGCCACCACAGGTTACAAACCAGAATCTCGACTCCAGATACCTTTGACATAATCCACTATACCAAGAGCCTCTAACGTCTTGTAGCTCAGAGACTTTCACTTCTATGTTGTGACGTCACAGAGACCAGGTCTCAGAATCTACCCTGGCACTAGCAGCCTCTGGTAATGTGTAGTCAGGAGGTCTTGTAGGATCTCATACAATGTTACCTTGAGATGAAAATACCTCTGGAGCCATAAAACCTCAGGAGATAATAGGGATATGGGTGAGGTACATAGAACTTGAGAAATTATTATTGAACGATTTTTTTTTTTTAAGAGGTTTGACAGAGGGAACTGTAACTGCTATGGTCTTTCGGGACGATAATCGAAGAGAGAAGGAAGACGGGATAGGAGAAAGCCAGCCGTTTCGAGAACGAACATTATCCCATCAGGATAAAATCCGCCCCGGGCAGGAATCGAACCCGCGGCCTAGCGCTTAAAAGGCAGACGCACTACCAACTAAGCTAACTAGGCTGGCATCATTGAACGAATACCTAGAGTTCTGTGTTTCAACTTTCAACTCGACGCTTTTTCCTTTAGCTAGTCTCTGCAAGTTCATCTTTTTTTTTACTTTTTCTATTGGTTTGACAGAGAAAATTGAAACTGCTAAGGTCTCATCGTCCCGAAGGTGAAGAGAAAAGTACAGGATAGGAGAAAGCCAGCCGTTCCGAAGAGGAAAATTATCTGTTTTCCTGTTAAATATAAAATCCGCCCTGCGCGGGTATCGAAACCGAGTACTAGCGCTTACAAGGCAGACGCGCTACCCTCTAAGCTAACTAGGCTGCTAGACTGGCATGAAGTTTTACTATGCGGAAATATTGACACATCCACTAAACAAGATTTATCTAGCCAGCCTGGTTAGCTTAGTTGGTAGTGCGTCTGCCTTGTACGCGATAGGCCGCGGGTATATGAGTGATATTAGTATAAGTATAAACAATGTTATATGTATTCATTATTATATGTATTTATATCTAGGTCTACAGTCTCATGTTGAAAGGCACTTTGGTCTTCTGCACAAGCACAGATTCATGAAGATTAAAAAAAAAAGTCCAAAATTGGACTACAATAAGGTCAATATGAAACCATAAGCTTGGCTTTAAGTCTTTTAACCAGCTTGAATACAATTTTTGGAAGCATCTTAAAAGGTATTCAGTTCAAAAATCAATTATTAAAGAAAGTCTTGCAACTGCCCAGTCAAATGCGGAGGACACAGAACAGAAATAGCATAAATATGTATCGTATAATATCGGAGGGGTAAAATTATAAAATATATTGCAAATATCTAAAAGAAGAATTTACAAATCTTAAAAAGTATCAAAGTATCTAATATAACAGATTACAAAGCACATTAAGTTGTGGTCAAGTTAGATTTGTAAATATTTTCAGACGGAGAGGAAGGGGGACAATTTTTTTTTCTTAAAGGTTAAACATATTGAGGTCATGCAGACCTTTTCTAATCTTAATGTAAAATCTAGATTATTTTTACTTTCCAGTTTCGTCGTGGAAAAACTCGTGAAATTCCAGTAAAACACGCACACTTCTACAGTTTACGTATCCACTAGTTACATATTGTATGTGAGAAACTAACAATAAAACACATGGGTAAACTGAAAAGCTGTTCAGTTAAAAAGGTTAAAACTTGGCACTCACTTCGGCCAAAAAGATCAGGCAATAAGAAGTTTAGTGTTGTAATCAATAAATGAATGCAATGTGTTGAAACCATCAGTTATTAGAATATGAGGAGTCAGTGACTTTGAGTTTTCTGTAGAACGGTTCAGGGCCAGAATTATGTGAGATCAGAATATGTAGGTAGCCAAGTTAAGGACCGATTCCACTTGCGAGTTTTATCCGATTTTTTCCCGAATGTCCTGTAGGCAATATACCTAATGACAGTCTCCCCTCTTACGCACTACACGATTTTTTTTCGAACGACCGACAAGTGGTAGGTATTCTTTTCGCCTTACGCCTTTTCCCGTGTTCAGACGGGGTTGGCGTTTTTCTTCAACCTCTCAATCAGCCCTAAGGGTGATTGCTTTGGGCTGACATTTGGTTTTACACACAATAGAGCTGAGGGCTGCCTGGAAGAGACTGACAAGAAACGCCGACCCTATATAAATAGGAATAGGCTAGGAAGTAGGAAGAAGAAAGCTAAATAATTTCGATAACCTGGTTCCATTCAAACAAAGCCCACAATATCCCTCTATTGGTCTCCTTCTGAAACCTGGCCTGTTATTCTTGTCTTGTACACTAGCAGTGTAAATTCTACCTCTACCTTCTTCAGAAATTCTTCTTCTACTACTCAACCTGACTGCTGGGCCAGAAGACGTTAACTTCTTGTACCGGGCAATCTGATTGGTTGAAATTTTGAACGCGGACTATTATGTCTGAGCACAGGAAAAGTTCGTTACAAAAACCACTTGTTCAAAATCTTGTCTAACAACTTACATACAAACCTTATGTTATGTTTCTCAGATATAAATAAATATAACAGATATTACTTATACGACCTTAAGATACAGAACTTAATGGACACAAATATTTGGACGAATTAAGTATCAAGTTGTTGTTGTTGTTTTTTTTTTCTCATATCTTATATTCATCTTAAATTTATACGAGGAAAAAAGTTTTGCGCGCCTCCCGGCACGTTTGATGTAAGAAATTTTTTCATTCTAAATCAGTGCCCAGTGTCACACACAGTCGACGACGGTCAATCGATGACTGAAACCGTCCACAGTGCCTCGACAACATAGATAGATTCACCTCGTCGATCCACGGCCGTCCGTCGACGCGTCGACAATGTGTGGACGCAGCTTTAGGACTCATTCGGCTTTTTGAGGGACCCGCAGAGACCCTTTATTTTCCGAGTAATTTCTACAGTTCACTAAACTTGGTAATTATGCAGAAGTCACGTCCGTGGAAAAGAAAAGCTCCTTTTTGTATTCAACCTAACCCTATACGAGTCACTGCTCTAATTGTGAAAACTCCTTCTTGCGTTAAACCTAACCCTATAATAACACTGGTCACTGCTCGTTTGTTCCAGTTCCTTTGGTAGCAATATTCCACGGACGTGACTTCTGCACAAGTACCAAACTTCGGGTATACTTACCGAGTCCGGTTAGGAATTTAGGTTCTATGAGGAATCTGACGATTGGAAATCTCCGTGTTACGGTGGTAAGAACTTCATCTCTGCTAGAATCGTCCACGGTGTATGAGTTAGATTCTATCATGTTGAGAGTTTTCCGGGTATGGGATAGAAGAAGCTTAACAGTCAGACATTTACGAGTTGGACGTTTTTAGCTGAATTCCCTTTGAGGATGAGCTATTCATTTCTCGGCAAAGTCACAAATTTGGGTCGGGGTTGTTGCAAACAAGGCTAAAATCAGAATGGAGCGAAAACATAGCGCGTAGAGCATTAAGCAGGTCGAGGGAAGTGAAGACTTCAATTCAAACCACACAGTGCTGAAAGCGAAAAGCTCTTTGCTCTCCGCCTTTCACTCTGTTTTTAGCCTTAATCAGATGTGGAGTGAATTAGGTTCAACGAATGGTCAAATATTTTACAGGTCCTCAGTTAACAAAAAGGAACAATGCAAGAAAGGTCAGCTCACAAAAAGGATCTTAACAATACAGCCCAGTTAACGAAAATACATACATCCAACTTCACAAAATAGGTCAGTTAACAAGAAAGAAAACTTGGGAAGAACTTCACAAGAAAGGCTAGCTAGGTACTTGAGAAAAATAACTTTCTAGAAACTACTTTTTGTCAAGGAAACCACAGTAAGTAGACAATTAGAAAACTCTCAATAGAGCGTAATAAATAATACTGCTATCTTTCCGCTTTCTATTAATCCTAGGCATCTCTATGTTATCACGTGCTTCCAGTTGTTTATTAGCAACCATCCCTTAGCAACCACATCGATTCTAACTTTCAACACATTGAGGGCTCAAGGCCAGACTGCCAGCCTAGTTAGCCTGGAGGGTAGCGTGTCTGCCTTGTAAGCGCTAGGTCGCGGGTTCGATTCCCGCCCGGGGAGGATTTTATCCTAACCAGATCAGGTTCGTTCTGGCTAGAAACTACTTTTTGTCAAGGAAACCACAGTAAGTAGACAATTAGAAAACTCTCAATAAGTAGAGCGTAATAAATAATACTGCTATCTTTCCGCTTTCTATTAATACTAGGCATCTCTATCTCTATGATATCACGTGCTTCCAGTTGTTTATTAGCAACCATCCCTTAGCAACCACATCGATTCTAACTTTCAACACATAGAGTGCACAAGGCCAGATTGCCAGCCTAGTTAGCCTGGAGGGGAGCGTGTCTGCCTTGTAAGCGCTAGGTCGCGGGTTCGATTCCCGCCCGGGGAGGATTTTATCCTAACCAGATCAGGTTCGTTCTGGCTTTTTCCTGTCTTCTCTCTTCGCTTTCGGGACGATAAGACAGTTACAGTTCCCTCTATCAAACCTCTTTGTTGTGTTTTACAAAGATATAAACTTTCCGACTTGGGCTTTTTTATAATAATACCTATAAAAGCCACCACGGCATATTTTCCTGTATACAAATACTAACATAATATAGGACGTAAATGAAAGACCCTCATTCATAAACTTTCCGACTTGGGCCTTTTTATAATAATACCTATAAAAGCCACCACGGCATATTTTCCTGTATACAAATACTAACATAATATAGGACGTAAATGAAAGACCCTACAAAATATTTATCTCAATTGTATCTTCAATCTTTGTATTGTAATTGGTTTAAAGTTAAATTTATCAACAGAATAACGTGAAAATAAAATATATTATTAATAAGGTTAAATACAATAAACATTTAAATAATTCAGTGGAGTAAAACAGCAATATATTATGCAATAGTTAGACTTTAATACATAACAACTTACATACATAGGTACCTTATGTTATGTTTCTCAGATATAAATAAATATAACAGATATTTACTTATGCGACCTTACGATACAGAACTTAATGGACACAAATATTTGGACGAATTGAGTATCAAGTTGTTGTTTTTGTTTTTTGTTTTTTTCACATCTTATATTCATCTTAGATTTATACGAGGAAAAAAGTTTTGAGCGCCTCCCGGCACGTTTGATGTAAGAAATTTTTTCATTCTAAATCAGTTCCCAGTGTCACACACAGTCGACGACGGTCAATCGATGACTGAAACCGTCCACAGTGCCTCGACAACATAGATAGGTTCACCTCGTCGATCCACGGCCGTCCGTCGACGCGTCGACAATGTGTGGACACAGCTTTAGGCCTCATTCGGCTTTTTGAGGGCCCCGCAGAGACCCTTTATTTTCCGAGTAATTTCTACAGTTCACTAAACTTTTGGTAATCATGCAGAAGTCACGTCCGTGGAAAAGAAAAGCTCCTTTTTGTATTCAACCTAACCCTATACGAGTCACTGCTCTAATTGTGAAAACTCCTTCTTGCGTTTAACCTAACCCTATAATAACACTGGTCACTGCTCATTTGTGCCAGTTCCTTTGGTAGCAATATTCCACGGACGTGACTTCTGCACAAGTACCAAACTTCTAGTATACTTACCAAGTCCGGTGAGGGATTTAGGTTCTATGAGGAATCTGACGATTGGAAATCTCCGTGTTACGGTGGTAAGAACTTCATCTCTGCTAGAATCATCCACGGTGTATGAGTTAGTTTCTATCATGTTGAGAGTTTTCCGGGTATGGGATAGAAGAAGCTTAATTGTCAAACATTTGCGAGTTGGAAGTTTTTAGCTGAATTCCCTTTGAGGATGAGCTATTTCTCGGCAAAGTCACAACTTTGGGTCGGGCTAAAATCAGAATGGAGCGAAAACATAGCGCGTAGAGCATTAAGCAGGTCGAGGGAAGTGAAGACTTCAATTCAAACCACACAGAGCTGAGAGCAAAAAGCTCTTTGCTCTCCGCCCTTCACTCTGTTTTTAGCCTTAATCAGACCTAAAGTGAGTGAATTACGTTCAATAAACGGTCAAATATTTTACAGGTCCTCAGCTAACAAAAAGGAACAATGCAACAAAGGTCAGCTCACAAAAAGGATCTTAACAATACAGCCCAGTTAACAAAAATACATCTAACTTCACAAAATACCTAGGTCAGTTAACAAGAAAGAAAACTTAGGAAGAACTTCACAAGAAAGGCTAGCTAGGTACTTGAGAAAAATAACTTTCTAGAAACTAAAATTGTTTTTAATAATCGTAAGAATATTTAAAAAATTAAAATGAGATAAAAATAAATAAATTATTCTTATCAAGACAATTTCGATTAAGATGATTTAAATTGGTGAGCTTTCGATGTCACTCAGGACATCATCTTCAGACCAAGATAGATGTTGACTCTATCACTTCTACTCCTGCTGCGATAGAGTCAACATCTATCTTGGTCTGAAGATGATGTCCTGAGTGACATCGAAAGCTCACCAATTTAAATCATCTTAATCGAAATTGTCTTGATAAGAATAATTTATTTATTTTTATCTCATTTTAATTTTTTCCTTTTCTTACTTTTCTTTTTGAAATTTTTAATCAACAAATCTACAGTGTTGCCAAAAATCAATATGTGATGAGTTGCATTGAGGAAAAAATCGTACGTTTGGTAAAAAATCGTAAGACCTGTCCTAAAGTTCACTTCAAAATGAAAAAAAAATCGTACGTTTGGTAAAACCTCTCCACAGTGTAAAGTGCAAGTGCTCTTCCAGTTCTAAAAGTCCAAAAAAGTGCAAAGTGAATGTCTTTAGAATATCACTCTCTCGTTCGGTAATCCAGGTGAATCAACTTTTTTAAGTGCGTATAAATTATCTTTCTTTTGGCCTTTGATTGACTAGTTTTTTGGTTCTGATTCACTTGATCACTTGTAGTTTTTTGGTAGAGAGCAAACTGGTTGCATTGTCTCCTAGACAGCCAAGATGAAAGTAACAGTAACATCCCTGGACAATGAGTGTTTTCTCCTAGATGTCAGTGAAGACCTAGAGCTGGAAAACTTCAAAGCTTTCTGTGAAGTTCAGTCGGGCATATCAGCCCAAGAGATAGCCATTGAGTTCCAGGGTAATGCTCTCGTGGACAACAAGAAGACATTGAAGGACTATAACATCCAGGATGGAGATCTTGTGTTACTGAAACGTGTGCAAGTTGCCAGAACCAGCAATCCTTCTGGTAAGCACCTTATAGCTTTGTACCTAAGTACTCACCATAATATAGAGAGAGGCTTATTCACCAGAATTTACAAATATTTGCCTTAAATATTTACGTATTAAATAATTTTCCATGGAACCAAGATTTTCCTATAAGAGAGAAGGAAGACAGGATAGGAGAAAGCCAGCCTTTAAGAGAGCGAACTTTATCTGTTTAAGATAAAATCCGCCCCGGGCGGGAGTCGAACCCGCGACCTAGCGCTTACAAGGTAGACGCGCTGCAATCCAAGCCAACTAGGCTGGCCTATTTACAAGGTTAGTTATTCCTATAATTTTGCACAGTAACTTTGAAGGCAAATATTTGTAAATTTTATAATCAACAGATAGAGATAAAGGTATAAAAGGTGGGTAATCACTGGTAGGATAATAAGCTTGAACATTTAAGGCAATGAGGTTCATTCAGTTAATTTACATTAAGGAGAAAATTTGTTTACATAAAAAGTCCACCAAGATTCTGGGACGTTTTCAAAGAGTGAGGTAAACTTACATTGTACTAATTAAGCTGCCATTACGAAGGAAAGATATTTCAGGTGTTACCTGACAACAACTTTGTAGAAAAAGTGTATGCTATTGAAAATATGATGGTGAAAACTTTTACTTACAACTATACCTACATACATATAGCTGCCCAGTTAATTTTAGTAGGTATCTAAAGAACGACCTACTGTCCGTAGTGTTAAACCGCCTTAAATAAGTAAGTAAGAATTGACGAATATTAAAGTCTATATTACAATTACAAAGTCATGGTTTCGAATAATGTGTAAAATATTTTGTAAACGTCCAAAAAGAATTGATGGGTCGGGGAGTAATAAATTTGTAAAACATATTTTGTAAACGTTCAAAAAGCAATGGGTATGGTTCTGTAAAGACAGTAGATCCGTGTCTTTCTAACTTGTAAAATAATCAGAACATATTGCAAAACTAACGGCACAAAATGAATAAGGCACTCGTATACGTTAGACAAATTTGAAAATCCAGTTCAGTCTCTTTCCAGAAGTTATTGAACATGTTATAAATCAGAAGAACGAAGAGTTTGTAAATTTGTAAAGAAGAAACAAATAATCTAAAATAGAAGTAATTTCACAGTTTTGTTAAAATATCTTACGACAAAAATAATTTTAAGTACCAATAATTTCAATATTTAACAAGAAAAATTTGTCGATAAACGATTAATCTAAATTTCATGGTAAAAATTTCAGAAAAAATAAACATTAAAAACAAAAACTACTGGACAGTTGCTCTTAGATTTTCGTAACATTGAATATATGTGTTAGAATTTGATAACTTATTGAACATATATTGAATATACATATTAGAATTTGATAACTTAATTTGATAACTTATTGAACATATTAGAATTTGATAACTTATTGAACATATATTGAATATACATATTAGAATTTGATAACTTATTGAACATATTAGAATTTCATAGCTTATTGAACATAGTTTGACTCTGTTGATAAGTATGTAGGATCATACAAAGCTTACCAACATTTGATATCATGGTCATGTTGTGACCGTTATCTTGAAGCCAAGGTGTAAGTGATATAAGTATCTACAATAATCTACATATTTATATGAGTGATATTAGTATAAGTATAAACAATGTTATATGTATTCATTATTATATGTATTTATATCTAGGTCTACAGTCTCATGTTGAAAGGCACTTTGGTCTTCTGCACAAGCACAGATTCATGAAAATTGAAAAAAAAAAGTCCAAAATTGGACTACAATAAGGCCAATATGAAACCATAAGCTTGGCTTTAAGTCTTTTAACCAGCTTGAATACAATTTTTGGAAGCATCTTAAAAGGTATTCAGTTCAAAAATCAATTATTAAAGAAAGTCTTGCAACTGCCCAGTCAAATGCGGAGGACACAGAACAGAAATAGCATAAATATGTATCGTATAATATCGGAGGGGTAAAATTATAAAATATATTGCAAATATCTAAAAGAAGAATTTACAAATCTTAAAAAGTATCAAAGTATCTAATATAACAGATTACAAAGCACATTAAGTTGTGGTCAAGTTAGATTTGTAAATATTTTCAGACGGAGAGGAAGGGGGACAATTTTTTTTTCTTAAAGGTTAAACATATTGAGGTCATGCAGACCTTTTCTAATCTTAATGTAAAATCTAGATTATTTTTACTTTCCAGTTTCGTCGTGGAAAAACTCGTGAAATTCCAGTAAAACACGCACACGTATAAATTAGTTTTCTACAAGTTCACTAGATTCATAAAGTACGAGTTAGCTATTATTGTTCTCTTTTCCTTCACACTAATTTTTCAAGAACATACTTCATTTCAGCGTTCTTTTTATACTTTCCTTGATCCGCAAAATGTGACTCATTAACACCCAAGGCCACAAAGTGATTTTAAACTCCGTTTAAGTTTAAATCTCGGTTTAAGTAATGTCATTGGTTGATTTTTACAAATCAGCCAATCAGATTACTCAATCCAAGAGTTAAAAAACGGAGTTTAAACTCACTTTTTGGCCCACGCACCAAAGTGAACCGAAATCACTGGAAACATTTGTACAGATTGCACGTAAACTATACAGATCTCGTTGGGTTTTGACGAAACAAGCGCCCAGTGCCCTGGGGACAGCATTGAAAGTTCCCCTTACGCTATAACAGTAACAGGGGACCTAGGTCCTGAACCAGGCGACACGACATTGGTTGTCTTGTGTGTTGACACCACACGACTGCCCTGTGCTAATTCTCCATTCTGTATATCAATGTATTTGATCCATGCGTCATACGCGTAGGCACCTGTAGCACAGAAGCCAAAGATGGCAGCTACGCCGAATGTTGAATGTGTTGCCCAGGATGCGCATAGGATAGACGCGATGAAATAGAACGCGGCCAGGATGCTGCAGTAGACGAACTCCTGTGAGAGAGAAGAAAGAGAAATTCTTTAGTAATAGCCTAATAGCAATAGCTAATATCTTTGCATTTGTAAACAACATAAAAATAAGGTACAAAATTATGAAAAACAGGACCGTTGTCTATCAGGATCTTTCAATTGAATCGTCCTTTTTTTACTCAAGCCATAAGTTCGTATTCCAGGATTTGAAAGTCAAAGAAAGAGCCGTCCCCTGGAAACGACTTATATTGACTATATTTGTGCATGAATTATTGCCTTTATACGTCGGACAATCTTTCTACTTTCTAACCGAACACGGTAAAGTATTCCAGGATTTCCAGGGTTCCGGTTTCCAATTCGTTTTTCTGTCACTATCTGGAATTGCGACTCATCTTTTTCCGAAGTTCTTTAGATAAATCAAAGTGAAGAGGTCCTTACAATGTTTTGTGTAATGTCTCTTAATCTCTTAAGCTTATTTGGACCGTGGTACTTACTATCTTGAGCCAGGGTATCTTATAGAGTTTCTCAATAATATGAAACAGATATAGAACCAACAGGATACCAGTGAACCAGAAACCAAACATGGCCACCGTATTGAAGAAATTGGCACGGAAGTACATCGAATACATCGACATGGAGATCAGGATGAATCCTATGAGATTGAGGACCTGATGGGTGAAAGAAATAAAACAAATAATTAGTTTGACTTGATGGGTTAAGTCACAAAATAAATAATTTGGTGAGTTGTGCAATCTTATTCTGACAAATGGTCTTTTTCAGATTCAATTTTTATTTGCCGCTTCTGGGATTTGAACTGCAGTCCCCCGCTTATGAATCCAATACCTTAGCAACTGCACTACTGGGCCTGGTTTTTAGTAAATATACATAATTGGACCGATTGCAATACTTTCTCATTACCTTGTATAGGTTCCCTATACGTAAGGGTAATAGAAAGTAAAAAAATTGTACCAATTGCAATACTTTCTCTATACATTTCTATGTTCTCTTGTTCACCATACATAAAAGAAAAAGAAGAAGAGGAAGAGGAAGAAGAAGAAGAAGAAGAAAAAAAACGAGTGTCTCATCGTCATTTTTCTTTCGCAGCAATTAGACTCGTGTGGTCTGTGTCGTAGCATGCCTATTATCCCGGAAGCGAAGAGCAAAAGAAGACAGGATAGGACAAAATCAGCCGTTCCGAGAACGAACCTTATCAGTTCAGGTTAAAATCCGCCCCGGGCGGGAATCGAACCCGCAACATAGTGCGTGCATTACTATTCCTCTATCGAACCTTTTTTTACCGGTTTAAAAGAAAAGTATTACTTACCGGTACAACACCACTCTGGTGCAGCGTGATACAGTTGAACGGATCAGCGGACAGCTTGCACAGTGCGAGGGCCGTGGTTCGATGCACCCGTTTGTTACCGGTCGCCATATAACTAACCAGGGGGGCGACGGCACCCAGGCGACCGAAATCGCGACAATTGCTTCCCCACTCGCAACAATTGGCGATGGCAGAGGACAGATGCTCCCGCAGTTCGTCTTCTTCCTAGGAGGAAGAGGTGTGCGAGGAATATCTTCATTAAAACCTTTTTTAGATTTAAAATATGAGTGTTTTATCGCCGTTTTTTAATACCCCCTATATATAAACTCTCTACTCTCTTTCCTACACACTCATCGTCTCTTCTCTCCGCAGTTCGTCTTCTTCCTAGGAGGAAGAGGTGTGCGAGGAATATCTTCATTAAAACCTTTTTTAGATTTAAAATATGAGTGTTTTATTGCCGTTTTTGTTTTTAATACCCCCTATATAATTATATATAAACTCTCTACTCTCTTTCCTACACACTCATCGTCTCTTCTCTCATGTCCAAACGCCTTTTTTTACCGGTTTAAAAGAAAAGTATTACTTACCGGTACAACACCACTCTGGTGCAGCGTGATACAGTTGAACGGATCAGCGGATAGCTTGCACAGTGCGAGGGCCGTGGTTCGATGCACCCGCTTGTTACCGGTCGCCATATAGCTAACCAGGGGAGCGACGGCACCCAGGCGACCGAAATCGCGACAGTTGCTTCCCCACTCGCAACAATTGGCGATGGCAGAAGACAAATGCTCCCGCAGTTCATCTTCTTCCTAGGAGGAAGAGGTGTGCGAGGAATATCTTCATTAAAACCTTTTTTAAATTTAAAATATGAGTGTTTTGTGGCCGTTTTTGTTTTTAATACCCCCTATATCTAAACTCTCTACTCTCTTTCCTACACACTCATCGTCTCTTCTCTGTTCATGTCCAAACCACCTTAATCTGCTCTCCTGGATTTTCTGTCCTAGTGGTCCCACTTTCACAGTTCCTCTAATACGCTCATTCATACCTATTGTACCTGCACTTAAATGAAGTTATACTTACTGCTTCACCAATTCACACGTAGAAAGTAGAAACCGCATTAAATTTTTGGGCAATGTTCATTCCCCTTTGATTGCCGTAACTATATGTACCTATGCCTGGAGAAAGATGATTGGACCTTAATCTGCTCTCCTGGATTTTCTGTCCTAGTGGTCCCACTTTCACAGTTCCTCTAATACGCTCATTCATACCTATTGTACCTGTACTTAAATGAAGTTATACTTACTGCTTCACCAAGTCACACGTAGAAAGTAGAAACCGCATTAAAATTTTGGGCAATGTTCATTCCCCTTTGATGGCCGTAACTATTTACCTATGCCTGGAGAAAGATGATTAATCCTCATAAAGTTTCCTTGCTCAAACAAAATAACCCACAGCTTGCTGATGCCCTACTGAATGGATCTCTAGGTTTGTTTTTGGAGTTTTTCTATTTACATTACTCCTAAATGATCTATTATGAGTTGTTAAGTAAAATATTCTCTGTCATTAACTTTTTTTTGCCAAGGGACCTTGTTAGTTAACCATGGAAAGATACCTACCTACATTGTGGTACCTACCTAATGAAGAACATTCATTTTCAGATGACTTTGCCAGAATCCTCAGACAACAGTATAAGATGATTAACCCAGTTTTCCGAACTCTACCACTAATGCTACTTGTCAAAATATTAATTAAACACGTCTATCCCATTAACACTACAATAGAAGCATTAATAGTTTACGAACGAGGGTTTGTAAAGTTAATTATTTTCATCAAAGGCAGAAAACTAATTAGGAAACATATGAAAGTTGTTGGGGGTGGGGGAATAAAAACAATGAGCCGCGAATTAGGCCATGCAATATTTTAACATCCTTTGGCTATGCATCATTTCAGTATCCTTTGGCCATGCAACATATTTTATACAATGATCTCCTTTGGTGTTCACTACAGGTAACGAGGAGAATAGTTTAAAAGCAAAGTTTTCTAAAGACATAGGTACTGGTTAAACTGGAAATACTATGAACTACCTAAGATTTTTTGATGAACTACCTAAAGATAAGCTTAATTAGCTAATAGATACAGATTATGTACATTTTTGTTCCTTTGTTGGAACTTTCCATGCATCTAAAAAATACAAGTTACCTACCAATTTTACAAACCGCTCTAGCCAAAGCAACAGTAGGTGGTATTTTATGAGCCATGAACTACCTAAAGATAAGCTTAATTAGCTAATAGATACAGATTATGTACATTTGTTCCTTTGTTGGAACTTTCCATGCATCTAAAAAAATACAAGTTACCTACTAATTTTACAAATGGCTCTAGCCAAAGCAACAGTTAGGTGGTATTTTATGAGCCCATATGTACATTCTCTGATGACATGGTTTGAAAGATGGGTATTATTTCATCGATGTAAAAAAGCGGGTTTAAAACGAGATCAGTTGGACAGCAAATAAATGACGGCACATATTAAGAGCAAATGACATCACAGGACAGAAAAGCTGCTCTGATGCCCACATTTTTATCTGTAGGATTTTTTTTTTTAATATGTTTGATAGAGGGAACTGTAACTGGTAGGGTCTTATCGTCCCGAAATCGAAGAGAAAAGAAAGACAGGATAGGAGAAAGCGAGCCGTTCCAAGAACGAGCTTTAAGCCTCCAGGATAAAATCCACCCCGGATCTGCAGGCTTGATAAGAGAAAGAAAATGGATTTTAATTTAGGCTTTCAATTGGAATTAAGGACTTTTGAGAGCAGTTTCCCTATACAGTTATGAAAAGAGATTAATAGATCGGGGCACACAACCGCACCTAGCCCGCACCCCATCGAGAGAAACACCGCGCTGAGAGAATAGAGAATAGGTACTGCCCGCGGCCCCGCGATTGCTGAGAGTGTCAAGTGGTGGCGGGCAAGTGTATTCTCCTACCAGCGCACCGTTACCAACAGTCGCCCGTCTAGCGAACTCTGCTCAGGCTGAGAGAATAAAGAAGACTGCCCGCCGTAACTCAGAGCGGTGGCGGGTAAGTGTGTTCTCCTACCAGCGCACCGTTACAAACAGTCGCCCGTGTAGAGGACTCATACCGCGCTGAGAGAATACTGACGACCGGCTCTCAGAGTGGTGGTGGGCAAGTGTATTCTCCTACCGCCATCACCAACAGTCGCCCGTATAGCGGACTCACACCGCGCTGAGAAAATACGGACGCCCGTCGCTTAGAGCGGTGGCGGGCAAGTGTGTTCTCCTACCACCGTCACCAACAATCGCCCGTGTAGCGAATTCTGCTCGGGGAGGACGCGGTGCTGGCTCGGTAGGGTTCTGTGTATTCCGACCTTGAGGGTTTGTGTACATGCAAATTTCCATTGATTTTAAGCTGACAGAACATTATTTTACAACTTTATACAAGGTTTCGAGTGGCATATGCCAGAATTTTATACATGGTATCTGAAGAGTACCTAAGTCTGGGTCCATTTGTATTCCGACCTTGAGGGTTTGTGTACATGCAAATTTCCATTGATTTTAAGCTGACAGAACATTATTTTACAACTTTATACAAGGTTTAGAGTGGCATATGCCAGAATTTTATACATGGTATCTGAAGAGTACCTAAGTCTGGGTCCTCTGGTTGACGTGTCTCTGGTTGACGATCTGTACAGCTGTTAGAAGTTTAGAAACGTATGTACAAGGAGTTATTTACAAAGTTTTTCAATTCTCTTGAGGTGAGAATTTGAAACATATTTTCAATTGCAAATAATTGGTACCTATTTTACAGAATTGGCACCTACCAAAGAAGTACCCTGCAAATCGATCTTGGATGAATGATCCCATATATCTTGTCGTAGCAGTTATGGAAGATACATATCTTAAAAAAAAATTGAAAGTTTTTAAAGGATATCTTTTTTTATCTTGCAATAAATGAACCCAATATGTGCAACTTACCTTGTCCACTAGTTGAGCAAGTAGACCCACCACCCCATGATCTGATATGACTGCCAGATTCTCCCGGTCCGTAGCAACTTTGGAAATGGCTGCACACACGCAGGCTAATACTTGGGTGTCGTCAGATTTTAGGAGGGATACAATGAGTTCGAGACCTCCCACAAAACTCCTCACGAGCTCGCCTGATTCCTGGAAAAGTTTGAAAACCTCATTTTGATACTTGATACCTATATGGGTTAGATCCTTGAATATCACCAGGACCCTATAGATCATTCAAGTTAAGCAATCTTGCACTTGGATACCATCCGGTTAATCGCAGATGTGAAATGGCCCTAAAAGAGCCAGAGACAAACAGATTCCAGCAAGAGAACGTTAAATGCACTAGTTTCAAATAAGTGACCATCTAAGCATTTTGTCCTATCGCTAACATGATTTCCGGGCCCATTTAGGCTGGCTGAGATTCCCGCCACTAAAAATCTTCGCAGCAGACTCTCTTTAAAATTCTACCCGACACGTCTAACGTGTAAGCTCATTCTAATGTTCACTGAGGTTGCTACATTGCTAACGCATAAATACCTGAGCATTCTGTATACAAGGGCTCAAAGCCAGGGCAGCATTCGCTTGAACTTTCTGCGAACTATTCTTTAGCAGAGACCAAATCAACCGGACGCCATCCAAGGCTTGAATTTCTTCCATGCACGCTATGTCATTGGCACATTCGCCGAGGACTTTGGTAACGTTCTCCAGAAGTTCCGGATTGGTCAGATTGAGAAGATTGACCAATGGTTGGATGCCGTTGTACCGCTTGATGGCGTCCCGATTGGAAGACACTTTGGCGCATTCGCCTAGTGCTCCCACCACGTTTGTTAGCACCTGGAAATTAAAATTACCTAGAACCCCGGTAATAACCATCGTATGGTTTATTAATTAAAATAGGTATGTAAATCAATCATTGAATGAATCCGCGGGTTTAAAAAATTTACGTGAATCTAAGATACACCTTTTCCTTCCCTCACCTATACAGCCTAGCAGCCTGCTATTGGCTTTGTTAAAATAATGCGTTATGGGGACACTAAGATGCCCGACATCATCAATAGTCTAAAAGTCTAAATCAAGACTCTTGGATGTCCGCAAGCGATGTCCGCAAGCTTATGAATATGAAACCGCACTCTAAAGACTCAAAGAACGTGGGTACTTTTTTGTACAGAAAAAGCCCAAAGTGGCTGAGGTCTAAGGCAACCCTAACCTTGAGGGAAACGCTTTACAAATACCTCTTCATCCTCGTCTTCAAGCAGATGTATGAGAACATTCACAGTCTTCAGTTCATCTAATCTGCGTACGTTTTCCTGGTTCATAGCACTCTTCCATATGGCACCTGTAGCGGCCGCCAGTAAGGGTTTGTTTTGGCGGTTCTTCTCGTTTTTGATGATGGAAACCAGGGGGTCTAAGCCGCCATGTTCACGCACTAAACTGCGGGTTACCTCATCTGCCGCCGCACACTGGAAATGAAAGAGAATTTGACTATCGAAAAGCTCCTCATCAATTCCTAAAGGCAAAGCCTTGTTAAGACAGTCACAACCCTCTATCGGATGCCTTTTTTTTAGCTACGAATACGAGACGCAGTTCATTGTCTTGCAACTTGCATATGTCCTTGAAGTATGATTGTCTAGGACAGGACAATCATACTTTAAGCTCCTAGAAAACCTTTATTCGGGTTGAAAATCAATTACGTTGGTAACAGTAAGCCTGTAAATAATCGGGATTGACTATTTAGCCCTAAGGAGACAAAAATAACCAAGAAGGCTGTTGAAAATTTCAGTGAAACTATAGCAGTGAATCAAGGACCATAGTTATGTACGAGTAGGTAGGCCATACACAGTCCAATGACTGAGCTATTAAAAACTAAGAGTTCTTACCTTGAATATGGCAGATGCACAGTATTTCTTGATTTCTTCGTTGGAACTAGACAGAAATTTGACCAAATCGCAGATCATTCCCTCCGTTTGAATGGCAAGTTGATAGTTTTTCTAGGAATAAAAAGAAACAACATCAATAAAATTATAAATTTACTTTTGTAGAGACGATCCATGGTCATAAACACACAGTAAATCAAATCATAAAAGTAAATTTCGTTTACAAAGGTGGATCAGTTAAAATAGACCGAATTTGGGGTCTAAAAACCATCATGCAGGGACAAAGTGGGTATAGAATGACCGTGGGTACTGTGGGTAAAAATCTAGTTTATTAGCCTCACTTCAGGTGTTTATGTTCTGTTCTAGTTGCAAATGAGTTAAGTATGTTCTTACTTCAGTGGCGCACTGTTGAATAGTGCCCAGTGTCGGCGCTATGATATCCTCATGGGCACAACGCAAGAGACGGGCCAGAATTTTCACCACCCCCGCTTTTCTCATGGCCTCCTTATTTTTCCTGCACTGGGACAAGGACCAGAGGGCTTTGATACTGCCTCGCACAACGTACACCATTTCCTTCTTGTCTGCATCTAGATCATCCCAAGCCACTGTGAGCACTTGTTGGGGTACATCCAGAAGATCAATCTGAAATAAGAATAGAATATACCCTGTTGATACTCCAAGAATGAGACTGAAAAGTCCCACAGTCAATTGGACATCAGATCAAGAGAGAAACACCTTGCCTCCAAAGTTGGGCGTTTGTCTGTTAAGGGTATGATATGGGATTCTAAGTGAGAGATTCCATATATTGAAGTTTCGTTTTCGTAACCTTCTGGTATTCGCGTGTTCTTCCGCCACGGGACCACTCAGCCTTCACAACCCTCTATCGGATGCCTTTTTTTTAGCTACGAATACGAGACGCAGTTCATTGTCTTGCAACTTGCATATGTCCTTGAAGTATGATTGTCTAGGACAGGACAATCATACTTTAAGCTCCTAGAAAACCTTTATTCGGGTTGAAAATCAATTACGTTGGTAACAGTAAGCCTGTAAATAATCGGGATTGACTATTTAGCCCTAAGGAGACAAAAATAACCAAGAAGGCTGTTGAAAATTTCAGTGAAACTATAGCAGTGAATCAAGGGCCATTGTCATGTACGGGTAGGTAAAGGGAACGTTCACAATATCACTAATGGCCATACACAACAACCCTCTATCGGATGCCTTTCTTTTTAGCTACGAATACGAGACGCAGTTCATTGTCTTGCAACTTGCATATGTCCTTGAAGTATGGGGTTGAAAATCAAATACGTTCGTAATAGTAAGCCTGTAAATAATCGGGATTGACTATTTAGCCCCAAGGAGACAAAAATAGCCAAGAAGGCTGTTGAAAATTTCAGTGAAACTATAACAGTGAATCAAAGACCATAGTAGGTAAAGGAAACGTTCACAATATCACTAATGGCCATACACAGTCCAATGACTGAGCTATTAAAAACTAAGAGTTCTTACCTTGAAAATGGCAGATGCACAGTATTTCTTGATTTCTTCGTTGGAACTAGACAGAAATTTGACCAAATCGCAGATCATTCCCTCCGTTTGAATGGCAAGTTGATAGTTTTTCTAGGAATAAAAAGAAACAACATCAATAAAATTATAAATTTACTTTTGTAGAGACGATCCATGGTCATAAACACACAGTAAATCAAATCATAAAAGTAAATTTCGTTTACAAAGGTGGATCAGTTAAAATAGACCGAATTTGGGGTCTAAAAACCATCATGCAGGGACAAAGTGGGTATAGAATGACCGTGGGTACTGTGGGTAAAAATCTAGTTTATTAGCCTCACTTCAGGTGTTTATGTTCTGTTCTAGTTGCAAATGAGTTAAGTATGTTCTTACTTCAGTGGCGCACTGTTGAATAGTGCCCAGTGTCGGCGCTATGATATCCTCATGGGCACAACGCAAGAGACGGGCCAGAATTTTCACCACCCCCGCTTTTCTCATGGCCTCCTTATTTTTCCTGCACTGGGACAAGGACCAGAGGGCTTTGATACTGCCTCGCACAACGTACACCATTTCCTTCTTGTCTGCATCTAGATCATCCCAAGCCACTGTGAGCACTTGTTGGGGTACATCCAGAAGATCAATCTGAAATAAGAATAGAATATACCCTGTTGATACTCCAAGAATGAGACTGAAAAGTCCCTTTAATCCCACAGTCAATTGGACATCAGATCAAGAGAGAAACACCTTGCCTCCAAAGTTGGGCGTTTGTCTGTTAAGGGTATGATATGGGATTCTAAGTGAGAGATTCCATATATTGAAGTTTCGTTTTCGTAACCTTCTGGTATTCGCGTGTTCTTCCGCCACGGGACCACTCAGCCTTCTCAGTTTCACATTATTCGTACCGATGCAGCTTCCTAACTTTCATAATACCTTGATACTACTTCTCGGTCTTTCAATGCTTCTCATTACTTCCCAACATATCCGTCATGAAAATAAATATGACGTATCGAAATATCGAATTCTAAAACTTACGAGTTGTGGAAGACCGTCCGTTTTTCGGACGATTTTTTGCGCCTTTCGCATTTTGGCAACATTGGCCAACGTTTCCGCCACCAATATTTGCAAAGGTCTGGCTGAGTCGTTCAACAGCTTGACTAGAAGAGGCACACCACCCAGATCTGTGACTAGCTTTCTAGTTTCGTAATCCTGCGTGATGTCGCGTAGCACGGAGATTGTCCCGAGCTGAAAGATAGAAACTCAAGAAAGTTCGGGTTTTCTCATCTATTTCAGTGGCCCGCCACTCACGATGAGTTATCGCATACGATGATCGATCAGTTCATGCGATGGAACTTACCGTGAGTGGCGGGCTTAATAGCCATTCAAAGTTTTCCACATGTGACGTAGAATACAATATTGGTACCTATCTGGTATCCACCCACCTACCTATAAAATCAGTAGGTATATGTACCTACATCAGAAGTACGACCTACGTCATACGTAAGGGAAGATCGCTTTGTATTCCGAACTGTGAGGTTCCCACATAATTTGCTTTGTATTTCTAGTTGGTTATGGCATGCGATGATCGATCAGTGCATGCGATGGAACTTACCGTGAGGGGCGGGCTTAATAGCCATTCAAAGTTTTCCACATGTGACGTAGAATACAATATTGGTACCTATCTGGTATCCACCCACCTACCTATAAAATCAGTAGGTATATGTACCTACATCAGAAGTACGACCTACGTCATACGTAAGGGAAGATCGCTTTGTATTCCGAACTGTGAGGTTCCCACATAATTTGCTTTGTATTTCTAGTTGTGAGGTTCCCATCTTACCTTGCATTTCAAGTTGTCCGTTTCCAGAAGGTTGACCAGGACCTCTAGACCTCCACATTCTCGGATGGCCGATTGATTGATTTCCGTGTTCAGATTGTGATCTTTCAAGCATGCCAGAGCCACTATGGTTGCTGTCTGATTCCCAGCCTATAATGCAGGAACAATTAACAATAAAATAACATGAGATAGCATAGATATGAATTAATTATCATTGTGTTTATAGTAGGCAACATGTCCAATAATTTTGAGTTTTGATTCCAAGTTTTTGACGGATCTATGAATCTGTTTAGAGGCCCTCTGAGTCACTAGGTACAGTTTAGGTCCTTAATAAGCTAAGCTAGATCCTCAAAAACTGTACATGTGTGGCTATTTACACCTAAACAACGGAGCGCCTTCTGACAAGGAAATTCAAACATCTGTAAAGAGTACTAGAATAATTCCAGATGGTAGTAGGTACGTCAGGAAAAGAAATAGGTAGTAAATCTGAGAAATAAGACAATGTCTAGGATAAGCTACGTTGAAAATCACCTGATCTGATTCCTCAGGTTCGCGTGGTGGCGTGGGTAGACCGTTGATTCCAATCTCTATTATGTACATCCTCTGATGACATGGTTTGAAAGATGGGTATTATTTCATCGATGTAAAAAAGCTGGTTTAAAACGAGATCAGTTGGACAGCAAATAAATGAGGGCACATATTAAGAGCAAATGACATCACAGGACAGAAAAGCTGCTCTGATGCCCACATTTTTATCTGTAGGATTTTTT